>NC_050526.1:31082971-31088395 GCF_002922805.2 Oryzias melastigma
ATGCACAGAAAGAGGAACATCAGAACTCACCTGTTCAGATATGGGGGTGAAGCTCTGAGGCTGCAGGTTGTATGATTTCAATTGAAATATTTTATTTAAAGTTTGAACTTTCAGCACCAAAAAATGTTTATGTTTCAGGTTTTTGTGTGTTTGGTTTTCATCAAACATACTAAATCATACGAGTCACATGTCAAAAATAGCATCTTAAACCCCCTAAAAACAAATAAAAACCAATACAAACAAATGTAAACAAATGTAAACAGCTGCTTGAATCTTTCAGACCTTCAACTGTTTTCAGGTCAAATCCTTCAACATTTTCAAACTGTTTGATGACAAATTCAGATCAAATTGCTCCTCCTGGTTTCTAAGATTCCCTCCTAAATCTTGATAACTTTTATATTCAATGAAGCGTGAGACCGTGTACGTTCATGGAGGGTTTGGCTCCGCCCACGCTCCCCTAGCAACGGTTTCCCCGGAGACGCAGCCCGGTTGGTGCAGCGGGAAACCGCACTTCCACAGGCTCATGTTTCTCTGAAGTTGAGAAGAAGAAGCTGATCTATGAGGATCTGCAGGTAGATCTGGAACTCATGTCAGGAATGTACAGGCCACGCCCACTCACACCTATGTTCAAACACACACAGATACACGTGCATTTCTACACACACATGCACATGAACACATGTACACACATCGACACATCCATGTGAGTAGAATCAAATCTTCATTTACATCTAACCAGCAGAGAGAAAACCTTAAACCGATCTCAGATCAAAAAAATCTGAAACTCATGAAATCTTCATCAGATCCTGACAGTAAGAAGTTCTTCTTTGTGATCTGATGGGATCTGGACCCGATGGGACCACATGGACCCTCTATCCTTCATTTATGAGCTGGATTCAGGTAAAACCTCATCAGTCATGACTCCCACCAACAGAACTTTTATACCGGATCAGTCAACACAGTTCATAACAATTGTCTCACTGGGCTTCATGCCAGGAATGTTATAGAAGCAGAAGGTCCTTCATGAAATATAAACAATATTTGATTGCTAAACTAAACAGACTAAATAAACTGGTTATCCCTGCCCTTAGACCCTCACCCCGGTGAGGAAAAACTCCTAAAAACCTGATCAGTCCGTTGAGCCATGTTTCGGTGAAACAGATGAAACTGGCCTCCCGGTACTCCCGCTGGGTCCGTGTGAGCACCTCCAACTCGTCCATCTTATTGGCCCGGGACTTGACGTTCCCCGTGATGATCGCGGGAACACAGGGTTTAAAACGCCGCTTCTTCATTCGCCGTTCAACTCCCGCCTTGCATCCACGGCGTCTTTCCGAAGCTCCTCCGGCAGTTGAGGCTTTACTCCGATTTTGGAGGATGATGGTTTTAGAGCCAGCAGCTGATCGATGATGTAAACAAAGGAGGAAGTCATCTCGGCGTGGATGCAGTGAGCCAAAAGTAGCACAAAAAATACGTACAGAAGCAAAAATACATTAAAAAGTAAGAAAATAAGGCAAAAGAACAGGGGCTTGATGGCTGAAGGTTCTACCTCCAACTGTACTTTTAGAAATTCTAGGAACTACAAGCAGTCCAGCATTTTGTGAACGAAGTGTTCTGACTGGTTGGTAAGGAACTATGAGATCTCTAATATTGGATGGGGCCACACCATTCAGAGCCTTATATGTTAACAGGAGGATTTTGAACTTGATCCTGGATTCAACTGGTAGCCAGTGGAGAGAAGCTAACACAGGAGTGATGTGTTCTCTTCTACTAGTTCCTGCTAAGTCTAAGTCTGTTGACCTGCAGACTAGAGAATGGACTACTGATGGTGGAAGGAGGAGAAGAGGAAGGCGTGTTTTTCTGCAGAGAAAAAGAAAGTTAGGAGAGGAGGACTCAGAGTAGAAGTTCGAATAGAAGAACTCTGACTGGAAGACTAGAGTGGATAAAAAGTAGATCTACTGTGAGATCAGAGAACCAGACGCAAATCAATCAGCTTCAAGATGTTTCATCATGGAGATGATAGAAAGAGGAACGAAGAGGTCCTAAAAGATCCTCTCGAGATCCAGAGAAAAATCAGTGGATCAGTAGAAGGATCAGTAGATCGGTTGAAAGATCAGTAGATCAATAGACAGATCAGGTGATCACTACTGATCAGCGGATCAGTAGAAAGATCAATCGGTCGGTATTTGTAGAAAGTAGATTATTAGAGAACTGCTTTAGTGCAGAGAGATGTGGTTGTTTTGGTAATTACATCACAGAGCTGTGAGGCAGCGTGAGAACTGGGGGGGGTCTGCTGGATAACGGGGGAGGGGGTGTGTCTCTGGATATCAGAGACACACCCCTGTTTTTCCCTTTCTGTCATTTTGGATGGGGGGGTATTCCTCTGAGTTTTAAAGTACCCCCCCCCCCCCCCCCCCCCCCCCTCCCCGGGCGTTCCAGCTCCTGTGGGAACCAGCTGACTCATCTCACCTGTTGCTCTGATCTCACCAGCATGTCCTGAGATGATTCCCTCTGCAGAAAACACCTCAGATGATGTCATCCAGGTATTATGCAATCATCTTCACACGGCTTTCAGTCCAGGTGACTGGAGCTCATTTACCTGAAAACCTCTTCTTCGTCAGTCTTTGGTATTCGACTGAGTTATAGACTCACCTGATGGCAGACTCACCTGAGGGCAGACTCACCTGATGGCAGACTCACCTGATGGCAGACTCACCTGAAGGCAGACTCACCTGAAGGCAGACTCACCTGAAGGCAGACTCACCTGAAGGCAGACTCACCTGAAGGCAGACTCACCTGATGGCAGACTCACCGTCATTTATTCGGTCGTCACGTTCTGCTGCTGATGGTCTCTTCTGGTCCAACTTTGTCTTTGATCTAATGGGGTGGGGTGTACCTGGGATCCACCTGGGATCTACCTGGGACCCAGACCTAGCTCGTTCTGATTCTTAGAGCCCTGACCGGTTTCATAGTTTGACCCTTCAAGGTCACTTACAGAGATGGCGGTCTAGCCTCAGGGCTGCGATTCTCCACCTGTCTCATTTCCCAGCAGTCTCTCCTCATTCTAACTGAATGAACACACCTGGTGCAGGTAACCAGCAGCAGGAGGTGCAAAGAGATCTGGAGAACGGCCTGACTTCCTGCTCCAGACCCTCAGTGTGTCTGTGTGAGTCAGAGCAGTTGTTGTGTTGTCTTTGTGTGCGTTTGCTTCACAAATGGCTTCAGCTTACATTCCAGCTGCGACTGCAGCCAATCAAACGCTCTGATGCACAACAGCACTTTCACACACTGACTGCTCTCTGCTGACACCTGATGGCCGTAGCCGGACGTGCACCTATTCTCTTAGGAAAACTGTTTCCAAAGTTCTAGTGGTTTCTTTTTGATGATCATCTAGAAAGATGATTAGGATCAAATTGTGTGTCTGAGTTTTTCTCTTTTCTCTTTTCACCGCTCTGCAGAAACTGTCCTAGAAAATGAAATGTTTACATGTTGGATAAAACCATCGTGAAATACCACTGGGAATGCCTTAGAAAAGATCAGAGGATGATCGGAGCGAGACTTCAAACACGTTCAGTCTTCCTTCAAATGTTACGAGTCCCGACTCGGCTGAGAAGCTGCATCAGTCCGGACCGGTCCAAGTCATCTCAGAACTTTGATCAGGTCAACAGATCTGTTGACAGATAATAGAGATTAATTCATCATTTCCTCCACCGTTTCCAAACCGTCAGGTCCAAATAGATGTTCTGGATATTCATCCAGTATGGATCAGGAATGGATCCATCACAGGATCAGATCATGGAGATGTTCTGGAAAGCAGGGGAGCAGATGAAGGTGCTGAGGTTCTTTGTGGGAAGGATCAGAACGGATCGGGAATGGATCTGAAGAACGGATCGGGAATGGATCTGATCATGGAGATGTTTGGGAGCAGGAACAGTGATGATGATGCTACAGGAAACAGGAGGTTGAGGGATGACGGAGACGCCTCGCGGTGGCACCTCCTCTACGGAGCAGTGTAACGACCTACCCCCCAATCTCTTGCACCTTCTCCTCTTCCAGGCAGCTTCAGGAGCTGCAGCGGCAGAAGGATGTGGAACGGGAGCGACAAGAACGGGAGCAGCAGGAGATGTTGGAGCGGCAGGAGCGTGAGCGGCAGGAAAAGGAGTCGGAAGCAGAGAAGGAGCGGCTTGCACAGGAGCAGCAGGAGCGCGCTGAGCATGAAGGCATGGAAAAGGAGCAGAAGGAGCAGCAGGAGCAGCAGGAGCAGCCAGACAGGGAGCAGCAGGACTGGGAGAGAGGGAGGCGCATGTCCAATGCAGGTGAGTGCCCCCCCCCAAGGAGCGTGCACGGTTCCCAGTAATGTGCATGAGAACAGAAGGTTCTCCGACTGTTCTGACAGTCCAACAGGTTGGTTTTGATTCTGGATCCTGTGGAAAGTATGGGGTTGAGGGTCGGATGCACCGATGAGTTCTGCAGAACCGGGTCAGGGTGGATTCTGGGACGTCCCTGGGCTTCTTGCATTAGATAGTTAAAGAGTTCTAAACAGTGGATCAGTTTTTGGTTTGAAACAAGGGAGAAGTTCTCTGAGGTTCTGGACCTACTCACTGATCTCCAGACGGGTTTGGACCACAGCAGAACCAAGATTGGATTAGTTCTCAGTTGTAATGGGTCAGAACATTAGGTTCTTTCAGCTACTAAAACCAGATTGGGGAGTCTACACCACGCTAGCATTCTACACCACGCTAGCATTCTACACCACGCTAGCATTCTACACCACGCTAGCGGTCCACACCATGCTAGCATTCCACACCACGCTAACGACCTACAGCAAATTAGCGGTCTACGGCACGCTAGCGGTCCACACCACACTAGCGGTCTACACCACACTAGCATTCTACACCACGCTAACGACCTACACCAAATTAGCGGTCCACACCACACTAGCGGTCTACACCATACTAGCATTCTACACCACGCTAACGACCTACACCAAATTAGCATTCTACACCACACTAGCGGTCTACACCATACTAGCATTCTACACCACGCTAACGACCTACACCAAATTAGCATTCTACACCACACTAGTGGTCCACACCATGCTAGCATTCTACACCATGCTAGCATTCTACTCCATGCTAGCATTCTACACCACGCTAGCGGTCCACACCATGCTAGCATTCCCCACCACGCTAACGACCTAAACCAAATTAGCGGTCTACAGCACGCTAGCGGTCCACACCACACTAGCAGTCTACACCACGCTAACGACCTACACCAAATTAGCGGTCTACAGCACGCTAGCAGTCTACACTATCCTAGTGGTCTACACAATGCTAGCGGTCTACACAATGCTAGCATTCTACACCAGGCTAGCGGTCTACACTATGCTAGCGGTCTACACAATGCTAGCGGTCTACACAATGCTAG
>NC_050526.1:31088437-31089363 GCF_002922805.2 Oryzias melastigma
TAGCAGTCTACACCACGCTAACGACCTACACCAAATTAGCGGTCTACAGCACGCTAGCAGTCTACACAATGCTAGTGGTCTACACAATGCTAGCATTCTACACCAGGCTAGTAGTCTACACAATGCTAGCGGTCTACACTATGCTAGCGGTCTACACTATGCTAGTTCTCTACACAATGCTAGCATTCTACACCAGGCTAGCGGTCTACACTATGCTAGCATTCTACACCAGGCTAGCGGTCTACACAATGCTAGCGGTCTACACTATGCTAGCGGTCTACACAATGCTAGCATTCTACACCAGGCTAGTGGTCTACACAATGCTAGCGGTCTACACTATGCTAGCGGTCTACACTATGCTAGTGGTCTACACCACACATCCACCGTGAAAGCAAATCGCCAAGTGTATAGGCTGAACTCAGTGGAAGCACTCACCAGAATTAACTGGCCGCTCCTTACCAGACTGGACCGGACCGCTTAGTGGAGACGAGGCTTTAGAGAACCTGACAGAACCTGACAGAACTCCAGAGGAACCAGAGCATCTTTTGAGCTTGTCCTGTTTTTTCTCCTGCTTCATCTTCTCTCTCTCCTCCGTCTCTTCTTCATCTTTCATTCCTCTCTCGTCCTCCTTTCCCTCCGTTTGCTCATTGGCTCGCTTACCCTCCCTTCCCCCCAGCCTTTGAAAGCACACTTTGCACTCCGACCCCCCAGGAGTACAGCAGGACATTCTCCACACCTGTCTCTCCATCTACGCCCTCTTACCCCGCCCCGGGGGGGTCACTGTCCTCCACGACCCCCCCAACCCCCCCACAGAGGCACTTGGCGTCCCGCTTTGCCACTTCCCTTAGCTCCGCCTTCCACCCGGTGCTGCCCCACTACGCCACGGTTCCTAGGCGGCAGCAGACCTCTCCACAAGCCCCGCCCCT
>NC_050526.1:31090000-31091935 GCF_002922805.2 Oryzias melastigma
CCCCCTCCTCCTCCACAGCGCCCCCTGCTGCTGCCTCTGCTGAGCATCTCTCTCTCCCTGTGGGTCAGAACCAGCCGGGCCAGCGGGACCCGGCTGCAGGTCCGGAACTGCCTTCGGCTCCTGGGGGGTCGTCCTACCAGCCCCAGGGTAAGGCCTGGTTTCTCTTGTCCTCCCTCTGTGTTTCTGCAGCTCGGATCTGAACGGACCATCCAGAACCGGCTGCATGACGGGCTTTGGTCCGCATGTCCCGCGGGTCTGGCTCGGTTCTGAGTTCTGCCCTCAGCCGGCCTTTCCCTGCAGCATGGTTCTGTTCTGGTTCTGTTCTGGTCCCAGCTGGACTAATATGGCTCCTCTCTGTTCGGGTACGTACTTCAGAGTTCTGGTTCAGCCCGTTTACCTTAAACAGGTGCGTCCAGGTCCACTTTGTCGGCTCTGTTGTGCATCTTTAAGGAGAGTCTTCATCCTAGCTGATCCACCTTTAAGGACCCGGTCCAAACACAGACAGGCGGTTCTCATCCGTACTATGGTGACCCAGGCTGAACCACTCCAGAACCCCTCAAATGTTCCCTGTTCTGAGGTTTTCCTCTAAAAGTGTTTAACTTTCACGTCTTTACATGTTTCAGGTGAATGTGTATAGTTCTCCTCCCATCTGCCATCATTACCCAAAATCCTCTTCACCAAAGTTAGTTTATCTAAAGTTCTGGTCCATCTGACGGTACAGTCCGGATCAGGGAGACTCAGGCTCTGCTGACAAAGAGCCTTCCAGAACATTTATCACTGAGCTGGTACCAGTTTGGGTCAAAATCAGATCCAGAGCCTGACTCAGTGTAAGTTTCTGGGTTTTCCCCATAAAGTTCTGGTTTCTGGCCCACTGAACCAGTTCCTGACAGAAAGCATGTCTTTGTTGGGTCGGAGCTATAAGATGCAAAGAGCTTTAAGAGGAGAAGACCCCCTGAAGTTCTTGTTGTTCCACGATGAAATGCAGACAGATAATTGTCCGTCTGTAGAACCTGAACAAGAACTTCAGAGGTTCTCCATGTTCCTGTTCTTCCTCCGTGACGAGCAGAGTCCACATGAAGATGTTCTGCTCGGACTCGGGCCGTTCTTTGATGAAACTAGAACAATAACCAGCGTAAACCTGTACAGCGCGTACAGGTGGGAATCGAACCTACAATCTTCGGATCAGAGGTGGACCGTTGGTCCACCTGTTCACTTCTAATGGAAAAGGAGGGATTGGAAAAGAGAAACATGAAGGAAGTCAGTTTGTGGATCAGTGTATGGATGGAGTTCAGACCAGAAATCCGCCGGATGTTCCACTGGTGACCTGCAGGTGGCGGCGTGGTGTCACCATTCTGAAGAGCCTGTTGTGGTTAGCAGGAACAGGCTCCTCCCAGCAGGGACGGAGTAAGGCCTCTCTGGTTGTTTTGCCTTGCCCACACGACCATATATGGAATGTTGTCGTTGTGGGCGGAGTTATCGACGTTACCGTCAGCATTCATGTTAGTGGTTTTGTGTCCTCCTGGAAATGTGGGATTGTCGGTCCGGCGTTTGTAATGGAAACGTGGTGAGGGGGCGGGGTTTGATGACGTATCTTTCATGTCGGAGGAAGGGAGGTGTAGGGCGGGGTCATTCCTGACCCTTCTGGTGAGGGGGCGGGGTTTGATGACGTATCTTTCCTGTCGGAGGAGGACAGGTGTAGGGCGGGGTCATTCCTGACCCTTCATTGAGTTTGTTTCTCTGATCTGTTTGTTGTTCCACATCCATGTTTTTAATGCCCTGCCCCCTCCCCCGCACAGACATGCCGCACAGCCAGGTGGTGACCCCCCCTCCCCCACCTCCACCCTTACCACCCAACTCTTCAGTTACGTCTACGCCAGTGGCCACGCCCACCACACCTGCTGGCCTCCAGCCTCCACCCCCTCCTCCACTTCCACC
>NC_050526.1:31097530-31110402 GCF_002922805.2 Oryzias melastigma
CGCATTATCTTTGGTGAAGTCAGAGCAGCTGCTGAAGGACCCCCCAGATAAGACGAGAGGCTCAACAGGAGCAGGGACTCCTCAGGAGGAGAACACATGGAGGAGGAGGTCTTTTCAGTGGGAGGAACCTTAGTTACCTCTTCTTGGCAGAATCATTCTCACGTTTCCTCCACGTTTTCTCCATGTTTCCTCTATGTTTCCTCCATGTTTCCTCCACGTTTCCTCCATGTTTCCTGCATGTTTCCTCCATGTTTCCTACATGTTTCCTCCATGTTTCCTCTATGTTTCCTCCACGTTTTCTCCATGTTTCCTCTATGTTTCCTCCATGTTTCCTCTATGTTTCCTCCATGTTTCCTCCATGTTTCCTCTATGTTTCCTCCACGTTTCCTCCATGTTTCCCGCATGTTTCCTCCATGTTTCCTCCATGTTTCCTGCATATTTCCTCTACATTTCCTCCACGTTTCCTGCACGTTTCCTCCATGTTTCCTGCATGTTTCCTCCATGTTCCCTATTTATTTCCTCCATGTTTCCTCTACGCTTCCTTCACGTTTCCTACATGTTTCCTGCATGTTTCCTCCTTGATTCCTCTATGTTTCCTGCATGTTTCCTCCATGTTTCCTCCATGTTTCCTGCATGTTTCCTCCATGTTTCCTGCATGTTTCCTGCATGTTTCCTGCATGTTTCCTGCATGTTTCCTCCATGTTTCCTCCATGTTTCCTCCATGTTTCCTCCATGTTTCCTGCATGTTTCCTGCATGTTTCCTGCATGTTTCCTCCATGTTTCCTCCATGTTTCCTCCTTGATTCCTCTATGTTTCCTGCATGTTTCCTCCATGTTTCTTTCTCGTTTCCATGAGGACTCCTATCGTGCTGATCCAGTCTGTGTGGTTTGTCTCTACAGGCTTAAGTCCACGCCGACACCCACCTCCTCTCTAAGTGCCAACGGTGTTTCAGCTGAAGCTCTGGACTACGACCGGCTGAAACAAGTGAGTCAAACTCCTGAGATTTCAGCAACAGATTTCCAGAGTCTCCCAGTTTTCTCTGTCTGTGGTTGCTATTGGGGGGCCTCAGTATGCTCTGATCCAGAACGATGTTTTCACACCGAATGCGATTCGCGTGACCCGCCCCTCTTTCGCTGCTGGGCGAATTTGCCGCTTGTCAAAAAGTGTTTTTGTTGCTGCACCGTGTGTGGGAGGAGCTACCAGCTCTGTCTGTGGATGTCTCACTTAGAATGAATGGAAGACACATCTGATGTTGAGGAAACGGGTTTTTGACGTGCTGGCTGTTCCTATTAAATCAAGGCTCCCGCAAACCGAGGGCCCGCCCCTCTTTCACTGCACGGCGATCCGCTGCACCCCGCCTATCAAAAATGTGATCCTGAGCATGAGGCTGTGGCTGCGTGCAGGTGTCTGTACATTTTAAGGTACACACACTGGTTGCGTTGGCGCACATTGCAGCGGCCCCCCCAATGAAAAGTCCATGCAAGCGGGAGTAGAAGTCGATAATTCTCCTTGAGCTTCTATCTCTCTCTGGGGATGTGTCTGGTTGACAGCTGCTTCCGCCGTGTGACTCAGTTTGAAGCTATCCCGCATTAACCTGGGGGGGGGTTAATGCTGGACAGTGAACAGGCAGCTCTCATCCCTACAGAAGCTGGTCTTAACCAGAAGGAGATGCAGTTCCTGGACTCCAGAGTCCGTCTGACTGATTCTGTGTTTGTTTGTTTGTTGTTTGTAGGACATTCTTGATGAAATGAGGAAGGAGCTGTCCAAACTCAAAGAAGAGCTCATAGACGGTAATGACCAAACATCTCCGTCTTTCACTTTCCCAGACGTTTCTGGAAGTGATGGCTGATCATGGGATCACGTGATCACGTGACTCTCTGCTTTCAGCAATCAGGGAGGAGCTGGGAAAGTCCAGCACCGCATGAGGGATCCAAAGCCACTCTTCCCGACATCCATGTGACGAGAACGACGCCACGCCCCATCGTCAGTGGAGGAAGCACGGACAGATCAGGCGCTGGCGAGGACGGCGAGGACGGCGAGGACGGCGAGCTGTCTGAGGACGGAGGACTCTATGCAAACCAGACGAACTCTGCTCCTGCAGGACCTGAACGTCGTCAGTTCCCATCAGGCCTTCTGCTAGCAGAGCTGAACAAAAGGAACGGGGGGAGTTATCTGTTTTTCCCATGATGCCATAGGGGTAGCAAGTGCATGTATGGATGTGTGAGAGCAAATGACGTGCACGTCGAACTAGTCTTCCTCACATTGAAGTGAAAACCTTCAAAGATCGAATCAAGAGTTTCTAACAACCAGCGTCAGCGCGTGGAGAACCTCCTCCTGTCTGCTCCTCCTGTCTGCTCCTCCTGTCTGCTCCTCCTGCCTGCTCCTCTTGTCTGCTCCTCCTGCCTGCTCCTCTTGTCTGCTCCTCCTGCCTGCTCCTCCTGCCTGCTCCTCCTGTCTGCTCCTCCTGCCTGCTCCTCTTGTCTGCTCCTCCTGTCTGCTCCTCCTGCCTGCTCCTCCTGCCTGCTCCTCTTGTCTGCTCCTCTTGTCTGCTCCCCCTCCTGTCTGCTCCTCTTGTCTTCTCCTCCTCCTGTCTGCTCCTCTTGCCTGTTCCTCCTGTCTGCTCCTCTTGTCTGCTCCTCCTCCTGTCTGCTCCTCCTCCTGTCTGTAGCCAGTGTTCCAGATGTCTTTAGAAGCAATAAGTGTAGCATTTTCCTGAACGGTTGGTTCTCTTCTCTGATGGAACAAGAATCACAGAGACTGGGCCGTTCCGTCTGCAGACTGGACCGTTCCGTCTGCAGACTGGGCCGTTCCGTCTGCAGACTGGACCGTTCCGTCTGCAGACTGGGCCGTTCCGTCTGCAGACTGGGCCGTTCCATCTGCAGACTGGGCCGTTCCATCTGCAGACTGGACCGATGAAGAGGAGGAAACCTCTTCATCGGTCTCCTGAAAGCTTTAGTTTTGACTCCTCAGCAGACAAACGGTCTTTGGAGGCTCCAGTTTACCATCAGGACTCTGAGTTGAATGTGGGGGGCAGGTGGGGGTCCTCATCAGTTGCCCCACCTCCCTGTCTGTTTTGGGGCCACCTCTACTGGGGGGTGTCTGATCAGATGGACCCAGCATGAACAACAAGCAGAGCCAGTGATATCCATCATCTTCTCCTCACCAAATGTCATTGGTTCCTTCTTGACACATGGGCGTGGCCAGACTGTCAGATGCTGAAAGCATGCTGTTTTCCTCTCGGTGTCCCGTTTTCTTTCCGGTCCTCGTTGGGAACATCCTGGTCTTTGCCTTGTTTTCTGCATTGAACGTGTCCCAAACTCGCCATCGCCGTTCGGACCCCCTGCAGCTTCTGTCGTGGCCGTCACATTCATGGGGGGCCCTGTGGTGCTGTTCTCCCCTAAGGGACTTTCTTGAATTTCTTGAACCTTGATGAGGAGGGATGAAGGTGGCGTTCTCCTCACCTAGGCAATCTGGCTGTCAGCCTTATTCAGTCGGGGTGGGGGTGGGGGTGCAGAAGTCTGATTCTTCATGTTTTGCATTGTACCATACTGTATTCATGTTAAGCAATCTTTTCTTACATGCTAGCATACTGTTCTCCTGAAATAAATAAAAGTTGATATTCAAGACGTTGTCTGTGATGAAGACTGAGGAAGAGGAGGAGGTTCATGGAGGAGGTGAAGGAGAGCAGAGGAGACGGTCAGATGGAGGGAGGTGATTCGCTGTACCAATAAGAACATGAAAAACAAACAAGATTTGTCTATGGATGAAGAACTCAGGTCAGCTTTTATTTTGAAAAGTCACTGTGTGGAAGCTCCGCCTGCCCAAAGTGAAATCCATCAGAGACTGTTCTGACGAGCTTTTCTCTAACACAAGTATAAATGAGAACTGGATGTGGAGCAGTTTGTGTCCAAAGTCTGTCACAGCAGGAAACTCAGAATCAAACATTCTCCTGGAGACCTCACAAGCTCCTCCTCCTCCTCCTCTTCCTCCTTCTGTGGGCGGATCAGAAACGGCTGCAGAGCGTCTGCACTTCCGCTGGAGTTTGGTTTGCAGCAGAAGAGTTGCAGCTGCAACCCAAGAGGAGGAAGCTGAGGCTGAAGCAGCAGCGCTGTGATTGGGGAGTTTGAATTTCAGAAATGTCTTCCTTCTATTTACTGTCCGCAGGTGAACCGGGTCAGTGGAGGTGATCGGTGCTGAAATCTTCAGTAGTTCTGGGGATAAATGACCCAGTTTAGTTTAGATGATTATACTGAATCAGACCTAAAAGAACATTTGTTTCCTGTAGTTCTCAGAAACCAGCAGGTCATTTTGATCTTTTCTGTACTGACAGAATCATCAGCATCAAACCAAAGTCATCAGGTGTAGGCCTGACCTTTGACCTTTGACACAGCACCTCTACAGAACAGAGGCTCCTCCCATCTGGATGCTAAATTCTCACTTATGTGTGAAAACATTCAACCAGCGCAACACTGAAGCGGAGACACTCAAACTCCCATAATGCACCTCTTCCACTGCTTAGCCTGAGCAGGATCCTCACAACACTGAAGATGGCATGTTTGGATCAGCATAAAGTCAGACTTTTTAAGTATATTTTTGTAAATATTTTGAATATAAAGTATAGTGATACTATTGAACAAGTTCGGGTTAACAAAAACCAAAGAAATGGTCATTCTCTTCCACCACGGTCCTTCCACCTCTCCCACACTCATAGTTAATAACGAAGCAATAGAGAAGGTTCACTCACACAAATATCTCGGCACCATAATTGATGATAAACTCACTTTTCAACACGAAATTCATATTCTCCAAATGTCAACGTCTTTTCTTCTCCATGAACTTAACAAAATGGCAGGTCCATCAATCAATTCTTGCTGCTTTTTACCAATGTTTTATACAATCTATCCTCACGTTTAACATTACAGCCTGGTTTGGTTCACTCAGTCTCACGTATCGTAATACTCTCAATAAAATCGTTAAAATCAGCAGTAAAATGATTGGAGGGCAGCAGGAGTCCCTCTCCTCCATTTACAACAGAGTCCTTAAAGGAACTCAGTTTTCTGACAGCTCACATACTCTCCATACTCATTACCGTCTCCTACCGTCAGGTCCAGGTTCAGGTCCATCTTATTTAAAACTAAGGGAGCCACAACCAGCTTCATCCCACGTCAGTTCACCTGCTTAATAGCTGATAAAATTGACTGTAGCCGGTTATGATTTTATTGATTGATCTTTTATTTCTATTTCATGTATTTATGCTAATGAATGTGTTTTAACAAAGTTCTGTATATCTGAGCCTGTCCTAGTGCTGATGCTTGGTCTGCAAATGAAGTTCCTGACAGATAAAGTTATTTGATTGATTGATTGATTGACAATAAATGTAATGATTTAAAATGTTTACCATATTTCATTAATTATTTATGAGCAAATGTTGTTCAGTGTCTTGTTTTCCACTAGAACCCCGACTGCATCACTTTACAGTTCTTTATCTCCTCAATCATAATTTTAGAACCTCGTTGGTTGAGACACATTGATTCTGTTTTTGTCTCATAATTAAAACTATTTTTTGTTGAAATCAGACAATATTGACTGTCCCCTTTAAAAACAAATATTTCTTAACAAAAGTCACTCTTTAAAAATATATGGAAAATGGTTCCAGTACAGGCTGCACGGTGGCGCAGTGGTTAGCGCTCTTGCCTCACAGCGAGAAGGCCCCGGTTCGACTCCCGGCTGGGACCTTTCTGTGTGGAGTTTGCATGTTCTCCCCGTGCATGCGTGGGTTTTCACCGGGGACTCCGGCTTCCTCCCACCGTCCAAAAACATGCTTCATAGGTTCATTGGTGACTCTAAATTGCCCCTAAGTGTGAATGTGAGAGTGGATGTGTGTGATTGAGGCCCTGAGACAGACTGGAGACCTGTCCAGGGTGTACCCCGCCTTCGCCCATCAGTGGCTGGGATAGGCTCCAGCACCCCCGCGGCCCGAATGGGACAAAGCGACAAGAAGATGAATGAATGAATGGATTAATGAATAAATGGTTCTAGTACAGTCTTGGGATATATATCGTGATATGGATCCCATCATCAGACATGATACACGATACATATCGTATCCTCAGATTCTTGCCAATACACATCTCTGGTTATAAACATGTCCTCGAAGCCAAACTTGTTTTTACTTTGAATTTTTCACCATATTATGAATTTAGTATATATGTACATCAAGTATTTTTTTAAATATATCTTAGTTATAAAATGTTTATCTGGTGAATGTTTTATTTCTACTGGAATTGAATTTTTGAAAACGTATCCAACTAATTTAATGTTGGTGTGAAATCGTTTTGTGGTGTTGTTTAGAGCCTATGTATTATTTTTAATTATCGTCCTGATAGAATAAATAATATTGTTAATTCACTGATTCTTAATATAACGTCACTAAATAATAAGATTAGTTCCACGAATACCCAGTCAAAGGCCGTCCTTCTTTCTGTATCTATCCGCCCTCTGGTCCTATTTCGTCTCGCGGAAGGGCCGTGAAACGAGGGAGGGAGGAAACGAGGTCAACACTTTTGACTGACGGTAATCTGACACCAGTAAACAAACTGCTCTCTGCTCCCGAGCAACCAATCACAGGGCGATGACGTTTAACCGTCAACCAATGAGAGCGGAGATCCCTTAAAATTGAACGCTCGGCCGTCCAATCGGAGGGCTTCGCGCCTTCCGAGTCATTCGTGGGTTTTGCCCCGAGAGGGAGGGAGATCGAGCTCTACGTCAAACCTGTGCAAACTCTTCTTTTAATACATTTAAAGCCCGCTTGTTGTTGTTTTTAATCCTCCTCGGGATTATTTTTCATTTGCCTCTTTGGATCGGATCCAGGAAGAACAGGTAAGCCCAGGTTCCCGCCGCGGGATCTCCCCGCGAGCGTCTTTGGTGGCAAATCAAGGCTTAGCCGCAGCTAGCTCTTATCTCCGGCGCCGGCATGCGTCTAATTCCTGAAATCCTGACAGGCTTCCCGTCTGAATTTCAGGGAAACTGGGGTTGGGGTTCGTTTTGTGACGTCAGGTTCCCGCGTGCGTTCTCCCGGGATAAGTTTTAGACCGTTTCAGACACTTTAGTGAGGAGTGTAAACAGGCCGGTCGGAGGCCGCTCCAGGCTTTAGACGGCGCCTCCGGAGTGAACTGTCACAGACGAGGAGCGTGCAGCTTCCCGCTCCCAGAATGAACGGTTATTTATTGTTGACGTGCATCCTTAGAGTTAACGGTCCGCGCACGGTGACAGGCGCGCGCGCAGTGTGCGCGGCAGCGGGTTTCGGTTCGTTCTCGGTTTGAACGCATGACGTTTTCCCTCCTTTCCTGTTTGCGGCATCAGGACGGACGGAGTCCAGTTAAAGACACAGACCCGAGGTTCTGGTTCCATCAGAACCCGCTGATACACAGACGGTAGATTCGGTCACGGTTCAGTTGAATAAAGGCGCGTAAATCCGTTCATTCATTTAATGATCGTCAGATAGATTCATATCATTCCGCTGTGAGCGGTTTATGTTTGTCTGAACTGTTCGTGCATGTAGCCACTGATCCAAACACCTATCAGAACTGAGTTACCGGACCCGCTAAAGCGCGCGCGTGCCGCGGGATCCGGGGTCCCGGGTCTGGTCTCCGAGCACGCACTCTTTGGTGTGTCCGTTTCATCGCGGACTCTGGAGAATTTAGACCTGAAGGAAATCCCAGACGTTTTCTTTATTGAGTTTAGCGGGGGTTTCAGTACAAAGCTTTTATTCTGAAGTTCATAGTTATCTATTAAATATGCTCTTTAGTACAAAGCTTTTATTCTGAAGTTTTTATCTAATTGATGTTTTTTCCTAGAAAGCTTTAATTCTTAAGTTTATAATTGTCAATGTAATGTTTTTCAATAGAAAGCTTTTATTCTGAAGTCCATAATTATCTATTTAATGTTTTTTAGCAGATAGCTTTTATTCTGAAGTTTTTATCTAGTTAATGTTTTCCCCATCAAGCTTTTATTGTGAAGTTTCTGCAGCGCAGCGTCAAGCTTTCCTTTGAAGTTGAGTCAGAACCGTTATTCTTATACACAGTCTATGGTCAGAACACACTGGGGGGTGCTCTGCTTTGTCTGAGGCGGGACGGGTCTGTCAGCAGTTCTGGGGGGTGAGAATACTGCTGAACCAGCTGGGACCCCCCCTCATTGTTCCTTTGACGTGGTGGCTCGTTTCCCTCCGTCTGGATGGACTGAGGTTCTGGAGCTGCAGGCGGATAAGAGAGGAAGGATCCAGAACATTCAGTGGAGTCTAAGGGTCAAAATCTGATCCTGGAGGTCACAGAGGCCCGGCTCAAACCCAGAGCGGCTGCATGTGGGTCCAACCTGCAGGGAGGGGTTCTGAAAAATGGTTAGCCCTGAACTCTGAACGGTTCTTCACCTCTAAGGTTCTGGTCCTCACATCAGGTGTTCTGGTTCTTCACTTGTAAGGTTCTGGTCCTCACATCAGGTGTTTCTGCCTTTGACTATCTTTAGCTGCAGTCTACCTTCACGTCTGCCTCCCTCTCTCTCTTACTTATCGCTCTCTCTGTCTCTCTCTCCTCAACACTCTCTCTCTCTGTCTCTCTCTCCTCAACGCTGTCTCTCTGTCTCTCTCTCTCTCTCCTCTCCTGTCTCTCTCTATCCTCTCCTGTCTCTCTCTATCCTCAACGCTCTCTCTCTGTCTCTCCTCTCTCTCTCTCTCTCTGTCTCTCTGTCTCTCTCTCCTTAACGCTGTCTCTCCTGTCTCTCTCTCTCCCCTCTCTCTCTCCTCTCCTGTCTCTCTCTATCCTCAACGCTCTCTCTCTGTCTCTCCTGTCTCTCTCTCTCCCCTCTCTCTCTCCTCTCCTGTCTCTCTCTATCCTCTCCTGTCTCTCTCTATCCTCAACGCTCTCTCTCCTGTCTCTCTCTCTGTCTCTCCTCTCTCTCCCCTCTCTCTATCCTCTCCTGTCTCTCTCTCTCCTCAACGCTCTCTCTCTCTCTGGCTCAGGATGCCCACCTCCAGGTTCCAGAGAGGGGACTCAGTGATGGGCCGATGGCCCGGCAGCTCGCTGTACTACGAGGTCAAAGTTCTGAGCTTCGACGGGGCCAGCCGGCAGTACACCGTCGTCTACAAGGACGGGACGGAACTGGAACTGAAGGAGCAGGACATCATGGTGGGGTCCAGCGTGTTGGTTGAACTCTTCAGCTGCCTGAGGGCGCCGTCACCTGACCCACATCTCTCTTTCAGAATATCTCATCCTTCCAGCACCGCTCTCGCTCCCGTTCCCGTTCACCGGGACGCCGCCGCAGCCGCTCGCGCTCTCCTGCCAGGACCACTCGCCGCTCCTCGTCCCGGTCTGCTGCAGCGGAGAAGGCCCCCCCCTCCAGCAGGGAGGCAAAACCGAAGGACAGCGGGGAGGGTTGCCTCAGCCCACCGGTGAGTCCTACATCGGGTTTGGGTCCAGGCCTGTTGATCTGTGTACTGCTCTATGCATCCTAGCATGAAGAACCGACCCGTAACCAAGTCTAAATTCCTGAGAGTTACAGAGAACAGGTGAGGCAGAACACCTGCAGATGGGCAGAACCAAAAGAATCTAGAAACAAACCCGTCTGTCCATGTCTGTGGTTTGGGACACAGAGAGGTCAAAGTAGGGCTGAGCGATATATTGATTTAATCGATTAATTCTAATTTTATGTTGTAGACGATTTATTATTTTGAAAATGGAGATTCTATTTAACCTGCACTCTGCCCTCTTGGGCTTCCGTAGTCCGGCGTAAAGTCATGCAAAGCGCAGACATGAAAGCTGCAGCTGGCAGAGGAGATTCTCCAGTGAGGCAGAGAGAGAGAAAGCCTGTTAAAAAAAAGAAAAAAGAAAGCCACGTGCAGCGCCGAAGTCCCCCCCCCTTCTGCTAATGGTCTGTGTGTGTAGCGGTTAGCTTTAGCTGATGCAGCAGCGGGACATGCAGCTATTTTCAAACGGATCCAGTCAGAACTGGAGGATAAAGCTGCAGCAACAGAACCTTTAATAAAAGTTGATTTGAAGACAGCGCTGCTGTTACACTCTGACGCTAGCATGCTAATACTAGCCGCTAATGCTAACGGACTGTCCATGTGTTGTCTATAAATGTAAACACAGAGGATCGGTTTAAAGTCGGTCGTTTTCACTTTAAGACGTGACGGATAAATACAACAGCATGAATTCATAGAACATTTATAAGAACTGTATTTTATAAATAGAACAGACATGAATCCACTATTAACTTTATTGGTAGTCTCTTTGTAGCATTACAGAGCTGCATCTTTACCGTCAGTGATATCATGGGAAATATTCCAAAAATATTTGTAATCTCTTTTGTTAGGATTAATCCAAATATGAATCATCTGGAGAAAGAATTCAGAAAAGAGCATTTTCTGTCAATCTGCTCCGTTTGCTAAATCTGTTCTTGTTTTTCTGCATGTTTTGAGTTTACAGTTAGAAGACAACAAAGACTTGTTCATACTAGTTATTGATTGATTTTATACCATTTTGTTTTCTTGAAAAATTATAGAAAATACTAATATGATCATATTTTACTACAATTTACTACATTTATAAAGATCGCGAATCTGCGATCCTGGACGTCGCGAATATCCGTACTTGAATTTTCAGGAGCAGATTGTGAGTATTCAAGCACCCAGATTCTCGTCACAGCGCTAGTTGATACTTAATTAAATAGCAAAAACAACCTAAAAATGCATTTGGTAGCAGAAAGAGCCGCAGTTTACAGTGAATCAGTGCAGAAGAACTGAATCTCTGAGAAAAGCCAGAATTCATCACTACTGTGGAGGGAAACCAGGGAAGACTTGGTTTTACTTTGTCTGAAAGTTTTGGAAGAATTCTAAAATAAAAAAAGAGAGAACAATTAATACAGATTATTTAGACGTTTTTTTAATATTCTTTAATGATAATAAAGGTACAATATTTTGAGGAGATATACGTTTAACTTGAGCAAATTAACTGATACTAATGAGATTTGTAGCAGAAAGTTGTGGGGGGGTGAAAGAATAAGTTCTTCATGGGGGGGTGTAAGAGAAAATAATTGAGAACTCTGGACTAGAGAAAACTATTTTTATTCCGTTTCAAATGTCTGTATTAACAGCTCCTCCTTCATTTCGGAGCTGAGAGAGGCGCGCTCACTGAGGTTCTCGGGTCGGATTTGTCCGCGTGAGATGTTTGATACGCTCGCGGAGATGTCTAATTTCTTCGTGGAGTTTTGACATAAATATAACGCCATAACTGGAGGAATGAATGGATGAGCGAGCGAGGTACTGCACAGCCCGCCCATGTCCCGCCCTCCAGAGCCATATACCTCACCGTGATTGATTCGTTCAGCTCTGCACACAGCAAGTGTCATTCATTGTGGTCTGGAGGTGCCACACTAACATAATCTTTCATATGAAGACGGGGGCCGCGAGTTTGACACCCCTGATCCAGAATGTTGGGTGTCTTATATTGAACATTTCCCTGTGGGCGGGGCTCTGTGTAACGGCGAACTGTGGCCTCCATTCAGCTCCAGCCTTCAGCATCTGCTCTGTTTCAGCCGCAGGTGAACAAAGGAAACGGGAACAGCAGCAAGCATGAAGGCAAGGACAACAACGCCGAGAGCAAGGTGAGCCACAGCAAGCGCACGGAACCAGAGTTCTGCAGAACTTAGAAAACCCTCACTGATGTTACGGTATTGACTGTATATAAAAATAACTGGACTGAACAAGCCCCCCTCCTTCCGTGTTCATATAGGAAGTACCACTGGGTTACAAAAAGGCCAAAGTCCCATTGACTTCCATTGAGAAACAGACAGTTATTTCTCAGTCATTTTATATGTCAGAATAATCATTCTTCCTCTGCTGCTTTCTGATTAACTTCTTTTTTCTAATCCTAATTTTTAAAAGATTTTTTTCCATTATCACAAGTTATTAGAGTTATAAATTGACCAATCAGATGGCTCAATAAGCGTTTGTGGGTCTGACGTCGACCGTCTGGGGGGTTTGATTGACAGATGACGGGTAGCCAATGGGAGCAGACTTCATCAATGGGTCCGTGAAGACCTTTTAACACCTACTTTACAATTCAACAATGTACCAATCATTGTCCTACTGTTGTTTTCCTCAATGGAATGTACCGATGCAGCAGTTTAAAACAACAAGAGGAGCATGCTGTCGACATTTTTAGATGAGGATTTACTCTGTAGAAATAGATTTCACTCTGAGGTTATGTGCTTTGGACTTTTTTCTTTGTTTAATGTTCATTTTTCTTTATTTCACTGTTTTGGTTGTAGCTTATAAATTATAAGTTGCATATATGCTCATAAAACCACCAACCAAAGTTTCATCTTCTTCACTTTTCCAGCTTCAGCCTGAATTAGACGCAGCCGTCTGAGGAGCGCGAGACAAACTTGAAAGGACCTGGTCGTATTTTAAACAGAAAAAAGATCCAGCTGTTCACTTGTTAGGATGGTTATTTATTTTAAATACCGCTGAACGCGCTTCTCACGTGCATCTGATCAGACTGTAACGTGACCGCGCATGTGAAGAGACGAGCTGCTGCAGCGGCGGCGTGAGGGGGGGCGTGTGCCGTTCTGCAGCGGCGTCCCCCAAATGCTCCTTTTACCTCGACTAAAAGGAATAAATGTAAGTAAATCCCAAAGGACCGCTGACAGAATCAAATGTTGGGATGGTTCTCCCTCAAAGACTTCAACAATGACTTGTACGATTCTCCCGAGCCGCCGTTATTAAAGTAGAAGCTGTTTACATCCGCGGTCTCGTGGTCGAGGCATGGAAAGAGGCGGGGACTCACAATAAACTCACTCCTTTTTTTTTTTTTTTTTTT
>NC_050526.1:31110507-31113935 GCF_002922805.2 Oryzias melastigma
TGACGGTGAAAGCGGCGGCCTACTTTCACGAGGAGAGGAAGTAATGCATTTCCAATGGGGGACCTCATTGCTGGAGAAGTCCAGTACTTTTTACAGTCAGTGTGTTACAGCAGCAGCAGGATCTAGAGAGCTGTGGAATGCCGCCCTCTGCTGGTGAAGGAGAAGAAATGCAGCCTAACACAACACTGTCACCGTTGTTGCTTCAGAGGTCGGAGGCGGACCCTGACCGGAACCAGACCCGCTATAACCTTCGTCGTAGGAAGGAGGACGCGGCCCCCGAGGCCAAATCGGGGGAGCTGCAGCAGAAGAGGTCTGAGGAGGTCCCGGCAGCTTCGGTTCTGGTCCCTCTGGACTACGGAGGAAAGATAGGTGAGCTGGCTTAAGCCTGAGTGGACGCGGAGGACAACGGTCCTAGGTGAACTCTGGGTCACATTACTCCTGGTTTGTCTCAGATGAACTCGGGGTCACATGACTCCTGGTTCTAGACCTGCATGTGAGGGAGGGGTTGTAAGACTTGGCCCAAACTTTCAGGAGTTGGACAGTGTCATGGTCAGACGGTGTACCAGTGTCAGACACACGATGATTCAGACCCCTTCTAGTCGAAGCCCCCCCTTGTGTGTGTGGGGGGGGTGGGGGCTTCCTCAAACAAAGTGGGCCGGCCTCAGCTGCGCTCTGGTTGGCTCTCCCTCTTCATCCAGGTGCTGTGTTCTGGCTGCTGTTCCTGCCCGTCTGGGTTCTGTTGGTTCTCCTCCAAGCTGGACTGAAGGACCCCAGCCTGACCAACTTCCCACCCCCCCTGCCCCCCCTGGAGAGCTTGTGGGACCCCCATGCCCTGGGCTTGGTTCTGCTGTGGATCCTGTTCCAGGCTCTGCTCTACATTCTACCTGTTGGAAAGGTGAGTCCAGGGGGGCACTAAAACACAGAGCATAAAGGATGTTTGACCAGTGGCTTCCAGAACCCATCGGGCTGAGTGGATCTGACGTCTAGAACCATCTTACCCATTCTGACCCGGTTTAGGACCATAGAGGATGTGAACTTTAACGGCGTTTTCTGTGTCTGCAGCTGAGTGACGGCATGCCGCTGCACTCCGGACAGAGACTGAAGTACAGAACCAACGGTACGTCTGACCCCGGCCCGGTCCACTTTGACCCGCGCTACAAGCTTCTTTTTATGATCATTGTAATGGTTCCCAGACGGACGATGACGACGTTCCGGTGTAGGTAGAAGATGTGCTCGGCCTGTCAGATCGGCTCGGGGGCTTGCGACTAGTGATGACGTCACACAACTGTAACAAACGAGTTGGCTAATTTGCTGTTTTTCTGTACTGAAACTGACGTTTACAATAAAGTTTATTTTTTTAAAAAGAAAAGAAAAAGTGTTAAGATCTGATCGGGCTATTATTTATTATTTTGGCCCTCGGTGTTTGTGTAACGGAGCAGAACGTGAGCTGCATATTCTAGCGGGACTTCATCCGGTCCGTGCGACCAGTTCAACATTGGCAGGATGTATTTAGAAACAATACGCGCGAATAATTACTTTTTTTTTTTTAATGTGCGCCCAACCACAAGCTAGCATGCTACTCGCTAGCACCCACTTTAGCTCAAACTTCATGCTTCCCAGCCTGATTTCTCTCTATTAAAATAACGATCATTATCCTGTGATGATTCCTCTCCATCGGATTATTTCGTTGTCAAGGTTTTTGCGTCTGATTGCAAATATTCCTTCTCCTTTTGTGACTCTTAACGTATTTGTTCGGACCTCCTCGGTTTTTTACTCGGGAAGAATCCTTGCATCGTTATGGCGGAAGTGTGTCGTTCCCCGTGTCACGTGACAGTGGTCTGATGGTCCGGACCAATCACAATCTTACACGTCATCTATGCGCCAGCCCCCGAGCCGATCTGACAGGCCGAGCACATCTGCTACCTACACCGGACGTGGTGGTCACATCTAGACCCCCATGTCCGGTAGGATCCAGGTTACGGACCGGTCCCACAGCTGCATGAGGGACAGTTGTTCTCTGCCTCAGAACCACATGATGGATCAGAGCTGTGCAGTGCAGTCCAGTGACTGAGTCTGTGTCCTGCAGGCTTCTTTGCCGCCGCCGCCTCATTGGCAGCTGTCGCTGCAGCCGTGTACCTGGGCGCCGACCTCACCTACATCCACAGCCACTTCCTGCAGCTGGCCACCGCCTCCTTCCTGGTCTCCGTGCTGCTCAGCGTCTTCCTGTACACACGTTCCCGCCTCGCTGCCCCAGAGGAGCTGGCGGCGGGTGGAAACTCTGGTGAGGAGATCACCTGACCCAGAGAAGGGTCATGACCTCTGAGTGTTTGTTCTGATTCCTTCAAGGTCAGTTTGTATGAATTGAGCAGAAACGGAAGCGTGTGATTGGCTGACTGTTCAGTGTGTGCATTCGAGACTCTGGGTGGAGGTGATGATGTCACCATCAACGCCGTTCTTTAATTCATTTCTAATAGAAAACCATAAGTCTTAATGTTCTGAGCGCCCCCCCACTATCTAATCCTGCCTGTTATTTTGGATGGCCCCCCAGGAAACGTGCTGTATGACTTCTTCAAAGGCCGTGAGCTGAACCCCCGCCTCCGAGGCTTCGACCTGAAGTTCTTCTGTGAGATGCGACCCGGTCTCCTGGGATGGGTGAGTTTCAGGTCCTCAGGACCCCCCCCGCCCCCTGAAGGCGGTGTAGGTGATGTTTTGACCCCCCCTCAGTGCCTGATCAACGTGGGCCTGGCGCTGGCTGAGATGAAGCAGCAGGGCCTGCCCGCCCCCTCCTGCCCCATGGTCCTGGTCATCGTCTTCCAGCTGCTGTACGTGCTGGACAGCCTGTGGAACGAGGTACCGGAGCGGCGGTCTGGTTCCACCCCCACCCCCCTCCTGTTCTGAGCTGATCCAGGACCTTGTGTCCCTGCAGGAGGCCGTCCTCACCACCATGGACCTGCTTCACGAAGGTTTCGGCTTCATGCTGGCCTTCGGGGACCTGGTGTGGGTCCCCTTCACCTACAGCCTGCAGGCTTACTACCTGGTGGGGCACCCCACCTCCCCCAGCACCCCCCTGCTGGCAGCCAGCGTGGGGCTGCAGCGTGAGTACAGTCTGGTTCTGTGGTTCTGGAGGGGTCCTGCTGTCTGTGATAAACGTGTGCCGTCCCGTTTCAGTGGTCGGGTACTACATCTTCAGGAAGTCCAACTCTGAGAAGAACCGCTTCAGGAGAGACCCCACGGACCCGCAGCTGGCCCGTGAGTTCTACTGGTCCAAACCTTCTCTGCAGGTCCAACCAGGTCCCTCGGCCTTGACAATGTTACTTTAGCTCCTCCCCCTGACGAAGTTTCTTTAGCTCCTCCCCCTGACGAATGTTCTTTAGCTCCTCCCCCTAACGAATGTTCTTTAGCTCCTCCCCCAGACGAAGTTTCTTTAG
>NC_050526.1:31114328-31114588 GCF_002922805.2 Oryzias melastigma
CCTCCCCTTGACGATGTTACTTTACCTCTCCCCCTGACCATGGTTCTTTAGCTCTTCTCCCTGACCATGGTTCTTTAGCTCCTCCCCATGACAAAGTTTCTTTAGCTCCTAACCCTGAGGAAGTTTCTTTAGCTTCTCCCCCTGACGAAGTTTCTTTAGCTCCTCCCCTTGACAAAGTTTCTTTAGCTCCTCCTCCTGATGAAGTTTTTTTGGCTCCTTCCCCTGACCATTGTTCTTTAGGTCCTCCCCCTGACGACGTT
>NC_050526.1:31116238-31121216 GCF_002922805.2 Oryzias melastigma
TCTTTGGCTCCTCCCCCTAACCATGATTTTTAGGTCCTTCCCCTGACGATGTTACTTTCGCTCCTCTCCTGACCATGGTTCTTTAGCTCCTCCCCCTGAGGAAGTTTCTTTAGCTCCTCCCCCTGACGAAGTTTCTTTAGCTCCTCCCCTTGACAAAGTTTCTTTAGCTCCTCCTCCTAATGAAGTTTTTTTGGCTCCTTCCCCTGACCATTGTTCTTTAGCTCCTCCCCTGACGATGTTACTTTAGCTCCTCCCCTGACCATGGTTCTTTAGCTCCTCCCCCTGACGAAATTTCTTTGGCTCCTCCCCCTGACCATGGTTTTTAGGTCCTCCCCCTGACGATGTTACTTTAGCCTCTCCCCTGACCATTGTTCTTTAGCTCCTCCCCCTGACGAAGTTTCTTTGGCTCCTCCCCCTGACCATGGTTTTTAGGTCCTCCACCTTACGATGTTACTTTAGCTCCTCCCCTGACCATGGTTCTTTTGCTCCTCCCCCTGACGATGTTACTTTAGCTCCTCCCCTGACCATGGTTCTTTAGCTCCTCCCCCTGACGAAATTTCTTGAGCTCCTTCCTCTGATGAAGTTCCTTTAGCTCCTCCCCCTGACTATGGTTCTTTAGGTTCTTTCAGGTTCCTTCTGTCCCTGCAGCACTCTGACCTCTATTCCCCCCCAGATCTGAAGAGCATCCCCACAGCTACAGGGCGGAGTCTGCTGGTGTCGGGCTGGTGGGGCGTGGTTCGCCATCCCAACTACCTTGGGGACCTGTTGATGGCGCTGGCATGGTCTCTGCCTTGTGGTAAGTCCAGGGGGAGGGGGGGGCGGCCTCCAGGTTCCTCTTACCCAGATCTGCTCCTGCCCCCCCCAGGTCTCAGCCACCTGCTGCCGTGGCATTACCTGATCTACTTCTCGGCGCTCCTGCTGCACCGCGGCTCGCGCATCACGAGCGCCTGCATGAGGACGTACGGCTCCGCCTGGGAAGAGTACTGCCGGACCGTCCCGTACCGGATCGTTCCAGGAGTCTACTGAGGACCCCCCTGAAGGAGGCGTGGCCTACGGAATCATGAAGATCAACGTGAAGATTCGCTCCAAGTGGATTATAACTGAACTTTGATAATTTCTGTTCAGAGATGATTCTATTTTTGAAGCTTTTTTAACTTTTTCAAAGTTTAGAGAACGACCGACTGAAGGTCTACTGTAAATACTTCTGTACATACCGCTTTAGTGTGAAAGGATCTGTGAGGACGACGCTCGCTCCAACCTCCTCACAGCAGGAGCTCCAGACAAGACTGGACCTCCTGATGGGAGGAGCACCCGTTAAGAGGAGGAGCTCCAGAGTGTCCTCTGCTCCTCCCACCAGGAGCAGGAGGTGCAGACTCCTCTGCAGAGTCTCATAGGAATCTAGTGTAGACTTTTCTAGAACGACCTGATGGCTCCTCAGGTTTGCTCGCCCCTCAGGCTCCCTCACTGTCCGGCTCTTCGGTGCAGGAAGTGACAGAATGAATTCCTTTGCCCCCCCCCAGCTGATGCTGTGACTGAAAGCTGTAAATATGAGATCAGCTGATGAAGGCTTTGATGTTTTTACTCTATTTAAGTTAAATTTCTGTTTACAGCCGGACCTGCGGTCCTCTCAGCGCTCCCGGTCCACTTTAACCAGGCGGCTGGTGCTGTGGTGATGGTCCGTCACTGTGAGCTGCTGCTGGTTCTGACAGGTTAGAGGGTGTTAAGGGGTCCAGCAGACCGGTTCTTGTGAAGAACCGGATCAGGACAGCAGCTTTTACAAAAAGATTCTGTGTATAAATATTGCAGCACTGAATAAAAAAAGCTTTATTTTCACCTCCTGCTCTGAGCAGACTGATGATGGACGGCGGTCCGGTCCGCTCTGTCCTCACGTTTGTTTTTAAGTTTTGTTCCGATTCTGGATATTCTTGGAAAAACTGCCTTTTATGGAATTTTGAGCCTTCCTCCTGCTGAGCTCTCATCAGGAGCAGCTGGAAAGTTCAGGCTGAGGATCTCCATGGAAACGGTTCCATCAGCAGTCTGGTTGCTAGGTAACCAGACTGCTGATGGCTGCTCAACCTAGACGGACAAAGATGACGAATCAACTGGAGGATCAGATGATGGATCAGCTGGAGGATCAGCTGTTTCCACACCACCACCAATAAGCCACACCCACAATTCCACACCTTTATTCCAGGTTTGGAGGACTGATGAGTTTGTAAATAAACATCTGCGCTGACGGTTCCACCATCTTCCGGGTCTGTTCTGCAGAACCTTCTGTTCTCGGTCCAACAGCAGGGGGCTTCACCTGTCCTGTCAGAGCAGGTTTAGGCTCCGCCTCCTCAGGGGTCCACTGCCGGGATGGTGTTGACTCGGTTGTTCCTGCTGATGCGCCGCTCGGGGCGTGGCCGAGGTGCCTTGCTCTGGATCAGCTCCTCGGGTGTGTTCCCGAGGGGGGGCAGCAGCCTCTTCTTGCTGTTCCTGGTCTCCGGTAGCCACTGGGGGGGCAGCTCAAAGGGTCCGAAGCCAAACTGGGGGGAGTCGTCCGGCTCCGTGGGCGTGGCGGGCGCCACCTGAGACGAGGAGGTGCAGATGTGCAGCGGGGAGGTTCTGGGGACGGAATCCTCTGTGATGGCCTCAGGTCTGGGGCTGACTGCCTCCGGGCCCCCCCTCTGCTCCGTGGAGCCCGAGCCGCTCCCTGCGTCTTGAGGGAGGGGCTTAGGCTCCGCCTCCTCCTCGGGCCTGAAGATTTGCTGCTGGCCGATGTTGAACATCTCCAAGAGCTGGCTCCCCGACCGGCCAGCGGTCTCCAGCCCCGCCGGCTCCTCCCCGCCGCTGTCAGCCTCCAGTGAGCCCCGCCCTCCCATGCTGACGGCGTTCCTGCGGCTGAGGCGGCGCTGCAGCCGCACCAGCAGGCCCAGCCAACCGTGGCGGGCCGAGCGGTTGATGGTCAGGAACAGCAGCGGGCTGGTGAGCAGTGGCAGCTTGGGGAGCCAGAGCGCCGTCAGGTACAGCGACGGTGACAGCTCGACGGGGTCCGCCAGGACGGCACGATACACCACCAGGGCGCCGTAGGGGGCGCTGCAGGCCGAGAAGGTCAGCACGGCCGCCAGCAGGGAGGCGTGCAGCTCCGCCTCCCGCTGCGACACGTACGGGATGGAGATGCTGCTCTGAGGCGTCCGCAGCGCGGCGATAATCACCTTCTTCTTCTGGCTGGCGCTGATGGCCCGGCGGACCAGCAGCATCAGAACCAACACCAGCACCAGCGGCAGAGCCACAGTGCTCAGGTTGTAGACCAGCACGTAGACCATGTGACCCAGGGAGTGGGAGGGGCCGTCCGAGCAGGAGGAGGCGGCGAACACGTCCGTCACGCTGGCCACAGCGAACACGGGGAGGCTGGCCACGGCGGCGTGGACCCAGATGTAGACAACCAGGTCCCGAGACCGGGAGTCCGAGAGCTTCCGTACCAGGGGGTAGAGGACCGAGTAATACCTGGGGGGTCAGCGGAAAGAGGGACCATTGTTAGAGCTAAACCGCTTATTGCTTAAAGCTGGTCAGAGTTAACCCCGTCAGAACCAGAACTCAGCCCGACTCTGACTGCCCCCTCCCTCAGAGAAACCCCCCAGACTGGTTCTAGTTTCCAGCCACCATATTGAAGTTCTGACAGGAATCGAACCCACGATGTGCAGCAGAAATGATGCACTGAGGGGGAGGAAGAGCGCCACCTGCAGGCCGTTACACCTCTGACATCCTGCAGTCATCTGCTGCCTTCAGGTTCTGGTTCTGATCTGGTCCTGGTCTGGTCCCGGACTTATCTTTTCCTGGACTGGTCTGGTTCAGGTTTGGTCCCTGTCTGATACTGGTCTGGTTCTGATCTTGACCTGTTCCCAGTCTGGTTCTGGTCATCCGGTTATTTGCATCTTAGTCCAGGAGACGTTCTGCTGATACCAAACTTTTCTGACTTCAACATGTCTGACTGCTAGAAATGATGCTGAACTCCCACAATTCACTTGGAACCCCCTCCCCCGTGAACCCCAGCGACGTCTGAGCGTGCTCAGGACTCACCTGTCCAACGCGATGGCGCCAAAGCTCAGCACGGAGGCGGAGCAGAAGAGTCTGTGCAGGAACTTGAGGGCCTTGCAGAGCAGCCCCCCCTGCAGCCATGGGCAGCAGGGGGGGCTGCTCCCCAGTGCCACGTCAAAGGGGATGCAGACCAGGGCAGCGCCGATGCTGGAGCACGCCAGGTTCTTCAGGAAGCGGCCGGTCACCGACTTGAAGACGCTGGTGCAGCAGGTGCACCACAGCAGCACCGCGTTACCTGTGGGGGGGGGAGATCAGCCAATCAGAACCACGGCAGCCTCAATGGTTTCTAAGGGGTGGGGGTCAGTCAGAGGACGTTCTTTCAGAAGCGGGGGGGGGGGTTGCTCACTGGATGGTTCTTGCTCGGTTGAGCAGCACAGATGGTTCTGATGCATTCAGCCCCCCCCCCGTACGACGCCGTCCCAGAATCACCAGGAGCGCTGTGGTGTCGGCATCTGGCTCAGGGACACACGGCGGGCAAAGGAGGGGAACCAAACCTGTGATCCTCGGGTCAAGGGTGGACTGGTCTCCCGCTACACCATAGCCAGAGGTAGAGCTTCAGGGTTCTGTCCTCTCTCTCTCTTCCAGCCTGGAATGCTGTATTGATGGTTACCATGGCAACATCGCGGCTCACCTCAGCTCTGACCTTTGGTCCTCCTGGACGGCGCTGGATCTCGTGGACCCTGCAGGTCTGGCGGTTCTGGTCCTCCTGAGTCCAGCTCTCATGCCGCTGCAGAACGTCAGCGCGCATCAGAAAAATGTGGCGTCATGGATAGCGCCTCTGCCGGTCCTGTCTGCCGGCCCGGCGGGATGGAGCGTGTGAGTCCGCTGCGGCGCCGGCTCACATGACCTCTGCGGTCAGCCGAGGAATGTGGGGGGGGGTCAGGAAAAGCCAAAGGAA
>NC_050526.1:31121967-31126777 GCF_002922805.2 Oryzias melastigma
TGTTGGACAGGACAAGTTAAAAAAAAAAAAAGAAAAATGTGCCGTCTGCTCGTGGATAGCGCTGCTGCCGGTCCTGTCTGCCGGCCCGGCGGGCTGGAGTGTGTGAGACCGCTGCGGCGCCAGCTCACACGGCCTCTGCGGTCAGCTGAGGAATGTGGGGGGGTCAGAAAAAGCCAAAGCAACCGATGACATGAGATTGGGGGGGGGGCACTGAGTCACAAAATGCTCTAACTTCCTCCTCAGTCAGAACTTTTGTCCTGAAGAACTCTCCAGAACCTCTGAAGGATGTTCTGAGGACCACCTGAGCAATGCTACCGTGGAAGTCATAACTGCACAAGAGGCAGGTGGCCCGCTGACCCAAAAGTATAAGGATGTTCTGGTGATGGTCTGAGGTCACTGTTTTAAGAACTGGATCAGAACAACTGTGAACACTAAATCTGACCCACCATCAGAATGTCCAACCCAGACCCGAGGGGTTGTCCCAAAACCTATTCCCAAGTTCTGAAAGTGGAAAAAGCTTCAAGTGAGATGGCGGTCCAAAATTCAACAGACGAATGAACGCTGGTCTAAATCTGTTTAAGGAATGTTATTCTGAACCAACAACAACGGGAAAGAAAACTACAACAACCAGGATGAACAACAGTCTAAAAACTACAACAACCAGGATGAACAACAGTCTGAAAACTACAACAACCAGGATGAACAACAGTCTAAAAACTACAACAACCAGGATAAACAACAGTCTAAAAACTACAACAACCAGGATGAACAACAGTCTAAAAACTACAACAACCAGGATAAACAACAGTCTAAAAACTACAACCAGGATAAACAACAGTCTAAAAACTACAACAACCAGGATGAACAACAGTCTGAAAACTACAACAACCAGGACAAATGACGACAGTAAAAGAAAATCACAACCGGATCAGGACAGACCATACACCGAGGATGATGAACTTTCTACGTCCACCGCCGTGATGTTGGACCTCTGGGAGTTCAGACCGGTCTAGAAAAGTTCTCCTGATCTCCTGACCTGATCTTAAAGCTCAGAGGAGACTTGAAAGATGGACCAGTGAATGTCAGGATGCGAGTCCCAGGTGAATCTATCCCAGGTGATTTCCACCCTTTACGTCTGTGTGATGATTGCAGGACATTTTCTCCTGATGTTCAGAGACAGTAGATCACTTTGTAGTTTCATCTGAGCATCAGTAAAGCAGACTTTACCTGAGCAGGTGAGAAGGAAGAACCAGAACCAGGAAAGAGTCTGTCAATGCGATGGGTTGTTGTGTACTAGTGTGTATTAGTGTGTACTAGTACACAGCTGTATATCACAGCGTAACCCCCCCCCCTCTGGCCTCGGTTCTGGGTCAGGTTCGTGCGGGTCTCGGTTCAGAGCGCGGACTCACCGAGCAGAGAACCGACGAGCACGAGCACCTGCACGGCGCTGCTGAAGTCCCGGTACGCGCGCTCCAGCACCAGGCTCCGCGGGATCCCCCCGCCGTCCCCCGCGGGAGCGCCGCCGTGCCACGGCCCCCCCGGCCCGGAGGCGTTCATCACGTCCGGCCAGATGTGGGCCGCGGAGAAATTCACGGCCCCGTCCCCCAGGATCGACGTCCGGCTCGGGCCGTCCATGGCGGCGGCCGGGACCGACGCTGCGCGCGCGGGAGGAGATGCTCGCAGCGAGGAGGCGAGGGGGGGTGGGCCGGGCCGCCTTCAGCTGCACGCGCTCCGCGGGAGTCAGATGGGGGGGGGACGGTGAAGCAGACCCGCGTGGGTCTCCGGTGAGCATTCCCGGTGTGCGGGCTCAGAGCCGCGGCCGCAGGCTGGCTCCCCCAGGAAGGACTGCGGTCCAATGAGCCGCTCTCATGTCCGTGCTCACAGCAGCCGAACTCTGCGAGTTTCATACAGAACTTACGGTACCGAGTCCGTGCTCGCTGGAAAATCCTGATATTATTGATCTCCATCAATCGATCACATTAATGCAGATGATATTTATGTGAATCTGATTGATTACTGACGGACTGGTTCATTTCTGTGGATAAATCCCAATCATCTATTCAGTACATTATCAATCCTTCACAGTACTCAGTACTTAGTTTTTCTGTGGAGGATTGGTGAAGTACTAAATTGAAACTCAGGAATTAGTCAGAGCCAAAGTACTACAACTGATGTCAAAGTAACAATTTTTATGGTATACTTTTCTCAAAAGCTATCCAGTAAAAATACTTCATATTTCCAGGAGAAATATTATTTGAAGTACTAAGTACTGTGAAGGATTGATAATGTACTGAATAGATGATTGGGATTTATACACAGCCCAGATGAACCAGTCCGTCAGTAATCCATCAGATTCACATAAATATCATCTGCATTAATGTGATCGATTGATGGAGATCAATAATATCAGGATTTTCCAGCGAGCACGGACCCGTTACCGTAAGTTCTGCCGCTGTGACCACGGACATGAGAGCGGCTCATTGGACCGCAGGCAGGAAGCCCCTCCCCGCACCGGTTTCAGTAAATGAGGATTCCAACCGGACGTCAATGTAGGGAATCGATTTGATCCTTCCAGGTAACGTCTGAGATGACGTCACAAGACCCGCGGAGCAGCTGCTGGTTCGGTGCGTGTTGGAGGGTCTGACTCGGACCAATCACTCTTGACCGGTTTGGTGCCGCCCCCCAAAAATCATGGACAGATTTGGCCTCATTTTGTCTCATTTTGCCAAAGCCAGAGGTGAAGCATTCTCTACCCCCCCAACATGATCTCTCTACCCCCCCAACATGATCTACTGCTCATTTTTGGAGACAGGTTTGAACCTTTGACCTTTCAACCCTCTCTATCCTGAAACAATCATCTGAATTGATGGATATTTGTTTATCGTTTGTTGTTTAACTTGTTCCAGTTTGGAGACAAACACTGAAAATCTGCAGAAAATAAATCAGTCGATCCCAAATCTGCAGGAAAAGATCTGTTATTTTTAACTTTCAACAATATATTTATCTCCTTATTGACAAAATAGATTTATTCTTTTTTATCTACTGTTTTTTACTTCACTTTCAGCATACTGTGTGCGAAAAACCTTTGTTCATCATCTCTTGCACTAACATGCTGATTCTATTCTATTCCGTTCTAGTTTTCTATTGTATTGTATTCTATTCTATTCTATTCACTGGCGTGCTTTTATTTTGAAGAGCATCCTTTGGCGGACTTGGCTCCACCCCTTTCTCGGTAGCCATGGAGACCGCGCGAGAGCAATCCGGTGGAGCTCGACCGTTTCCGCTCACCTAACGACGGGTCGGACCGAGCCGCGAGAAGACTCGGATCTGGACTCAAACTTCGGTCGGTTCCGTTCGGGGCAGAGGCGGCACGCGGCGGGTCATCTTCGGTGAGTGATTTGGCGCGTTTGGAAGCGGACCTCTGAGCCTTCCGGGGGGGCTTCGGGACACCAGACCGGCGCTCGGCCCAGTCTCCCACCGGAGACGGTTCCGTTCGTCCGGATCACCGTCTAACTTCCGGTCACAGATCGATATTAAAGTGATCGATCCGCTAAAGTCGATCTGCTGACTTTCGGTTCTGAGTCATAACAAGGAAGTCCGGAGTGCGAGGTAACTTCCGCGTGCGCCTTTGTTTCCAAACAGCTGTGTGCGCGTGCGCGGGGCGCGCGGCCAACAGCAGTCTTTGTTTACAGAGCCGCTCTGGCAGCTGCACGTGTCTGAGCGCGTGACCGCCGGAAGAGACAGCTGGTTCTGCGGTTCCTGTCGGGTTCGGACTTTCTCCTGTCACCCCCCACCCCCGCTTCCAGTGCTGGGGGGGGCAGATCTCTGATGGAGCAGGGAGTGTGTCGCCCCCCCCCGGAGGGATCAGGTTTCAGCGGGGGTGGGGGGTGGAACCAGCAGCTCCGGTTTGGGTCGGTCTACTTCCTGGAGTCTGTTTACGCGGGGGGGTTCCTCTGATGTGTCTGTTACAGAGCCCTCACTCACCGACGTGACCCCCCCACAGGTCGAGCCGGTCCGGTTGTTGGAGGAGAACATGCATGGAGTGGTGCCCCCCTCCCCCCGCAGCCTGGCCGCCCCCGCCCTGCTCGTCCTCCTGCTCCTCCCCCATGGCCTCTCCTCAGGTGAGACTCTCTGGTTTCTCTGGGGGCATTCTGGTACCTGAAGATGGTTCTGGTCCAGTATAACTGGGCGGGGCGGGTTCTCCTGGTTCTGATGGAGGGTCTGACTGTAGTCATTGAGGAGATGGTCAGAACCTGCAGCCCCCGCCCCCCAACTCAACACCAGTAGTTTCTGTTAAACATATGTGTGAAACTTTATTGACAATCTACAAATGACAGAAACAATCGTTTCCATGAGATCCTGATGATGTGAATGGATGAGCGGTGAGTCACTAACCACGCCGGCGGCGGAGAACGAGTTTGGGTTTAAGTTGATTCCCCAAGAGGTGGCGTTGGGATGATGTCACGGCGGTGTTGGCGTGCTGCAGCTCGACTGTGATGTTCTGATGAAAACAACGTTTCAGCCGCTGGAGCCTTTCCTGTTTGAAACACGACCACGTTTCTGCCGCTCGTCGACGTTGGCGTCTGTTCAGGCTGTGGAGCGGCGAGCTTCGTGATGAAGGAGTTCTGGGAAGGGGTGGTTACCAGAGTAACTGTGGATCCAACAGACCCCCCCCCGAAACGTTGATCTAGTTAATGTTTCCCTCCTGGGGGGGACCATCTCTTTAAGGGGCGGGGCTTGTTGGACTCGTTTGCTCAGGTTCTGAACATCCAACACCAGAATCCAGGAGAACATTCTGAAACCTCAGAAA
>NC_050526.1:31126892-31136271 GCF_002922805.2 Oryzias melastigma
TCGCCCCCCACCGAGCCGGAGAACGGGGGCTACCGATGCCGGCCCTCCCCCTGCCAGGGCCTCCCCCACAACACGGTGATTGAATACTTCTGCGACGAGGGCTTCGCTCTGAAGGGGGGCGAGAAGTTCCGGACCTGTCAGGACGGGGAGTGGGACCACAGCCTGCAGATCAGCTGCCGGCCGGCGCCAGGTCAGCCCGCCCCCCACCCACCCTCACCCCGGGCTTACACCGCCAGCGTCACGGCTTTGTTGCGTCCGCCGCAGTCTTTTCGTAACAGTAAAAGTGCGAGAGGAACTTCCACTGCAGGCGTTCACGTCCTGCGTCTGCGGACTGACCTCTGCGTCGCTGTGAATCCTTTTTGTTTGGTTCAGATTTTGACGGACGCCTCAGCTGATCGTCATCACTTCCTGTGAAGTTGAGCGAATTTAAAGTGCATCCGGTATATTTTCAAAATAAAACGAACTTTCCGCTGAACTCGCCGGTTTCAGCGTGTCGTAAACATTACGTAGTTTAGGTGTTACTCAAAGTGTGTTGCAGCACAGCGTCGTCAGTCATCACCATGGAAACGAGAAGCTGATCATAGAGATCCAGCACTACTCTGTCTGGGCTGAGCTTTCATCGGCTGTAGCTGGAGCAGCAGCGGTGTAAGCCTTCGGCTGTAGCCAGTCCACTCCCGCGACGCAACGAAGCCGTGACGCTATCGGCGTAAACCTGGGGTCAGGTCTTCATGTGTTTGTGACCCCCTGCAGACAAGGAGCCCGGCTCCCCCCTGGGCGTCCCCACGCTGACTGTGGTGGCGTCCACCGCCAGCTGCGTGGCGCTGATCCTGCTGCTGGTGGTTCTGTTCGTTCTGGTTCAGCCCAGACTCAAGTCCTTCCATCACAGCAGGTACGTCCCCCCCTCCCCCTGGAGCAGAGTGCCGCTGACCGCCGTCTGGTTTCATCCTCCATCCTTGTCTCAGCAGGAGGGGGCAGGGGGTGTCGGGCCAGCCCTGCTCCATCATGGTGGGGGGGGTCCAGGTCTCTCTGCCCTCCTATGAGGAGGCCGTCCACGGAACCGGCGGCCCCTGCTCTGCACAGACTCCTGACCCCGTCTCGGGGGAGGTTCCTCGCCGAGCCGTAGGGGGCCAGGTTTGTGGCTCCACCCACCAGCACAGCGACCCAGATGACAGCGTCCCTTCCACCTCCTTCTCCTACCTTGGTCAAACAGAGACGGTTCTCCTTCACCGGGCCCCTTCGGCCTCGCCTGGAAACCCCCCCCAGGGGGCGAGTGCTGGCCCCCTGCCCTCCCGCAGAGGCTCTGGAGACGGCGACCAGCAGAGTCTGCTGTCTGCCACGTCTGCAGAGGAGTTCTCTGACGGTAAGAAGACCCGGAACGATTTACAGACGAACGTGAATGTCACAAAATCTGAAATAATCCAGACTAATCCAGATTATAGATAGTCCTGGGTTTGGGAATGTGTGATTATGTTCACATAATCTGAAATAATCCAGTAAATGGCGTGGTAAAATAGCTCTTTCTACCCTCCTTCAAGGGCCCAAAGCGCTTTACAGTCACAGACCCATTCACACACACAGTCTTTAATCCAGATTAAAGATAGTCCTGGGTTTGGGAATGTGTGATTATGTTCACATAATATGAAACAATCCAGGCTAATCCAGATTAAAGATAGTCCTGATTTTGAGAATGTGTGATTATGTTCACATAATATGAAATAATCCAGATTAAAAGTAATCTTAGATTTGGGAATGTGTGATTACATTCACATCAGCTAAAATAATCCATGCTTTAATCAATTTTAAATATAAAATTTTGAGTTTGGGAATGTGTGACATTCACAATAATCTGAAATGGTCCTGACTTTAATCTATATTAAAGATAATCCTGGGTTTGGGAATGTGCGACAATCACAGTAATCTGAAATAATAGAGACTTTAATCCAGATTAAAGTTAATCCTGGGTTTAGGATTGTGCGACAATCACAGTAATTTAAAATAATCCATATTAATGGTAATCTGGTCTTGGTTCAGAATCTCTGACGGTTCTGTTGTTCTCCTGTAGATGTTCCTCTGTTGAAAGACGCATGAAGACGGCCTGCTTACACCCTCCACCCCCTCCACAAGTCTCAGTCCCCCCCCACCTCTGCATTGTACTGCGGTGAGTTCAGGGACCAGGACCTGGGTGAGACAGAGCATCCTTCTTACCGGTCCCTCCTGGGGGTCATGCAGCTGTGATGGACTTGAGTCAGAGGAGACGCTCAGCAGTCTGACGGTCTGTCAGGACTCTGTTCCTCCTGCTGAACCTCCTTCTCTATGCAGACGCTCTGCTCCTGTTTCTGCGCTGATGATGGAGAACTGCTTCTCTGTAACTTAGAACTCTCCAGAGAGGCCAGTTCTTGTTTCTGTTCTAATGCTTCAGACTCTTTTGTGGGGAGAAAATAGTAATTTAAAATGTGTATAAAGTCTAATTTAATTTGAATGTCTGTACATAACTTTCTAATTAAAGCTTTCTTCTGAACCTGGTCTGGTTCTCTGGTGGTTCTGGTGGTCCAGGAGGTCCACTCAGGCTTGGAGACGAGATCCTGTACATGTCAGCTGGTCCTCCATGCAACTCTTTGAAATAACCTTTATTGATAAAAGAATAGAAACAGGAAAAAAAACTCTACAGGGTGAATGAACAGAACATGAAACCATCGTGTAAACAAATGTTTAAAAATGTTTTCATTCAGGAATATAGATTCTACTGGATTCATTGTACTTGAATAAAGTTACATATTTATTTAATTCACACAAAAAATGTGTGAAAAATAAAAGAGAATCGTCTGCCTTCTTTTTTTGGAGCAGAAACATGCAGATGTATTTTTCTAGAGGATTGTTTTCTTTGTTTCTGTCTGGATCAATACAGACTCTGATCATTTCAATCATGAACGTTGAGATACTAATGAAACTATGGTAATCATGTGTATTATTGATCTGATGTTATTGGAAGTGTTCTGATCATGATCCAGATTGATCCTCATCAATACAAGATTTAAGCTGATCACATAACAGTAAATATTCAGTCTGGGGGGGGGGTATGAATAACTGGCTCCATCAGACGTTTCCTCACCAACTTCCTCCAAGTGGACGTCCTGGTCACGTTCTTTGGAGTTTCTCTCAGTTAAAATCCTGAAATATTTCCCTGTTAGAATCTTTATATTTATGGAACATCTTTATGTTGGAAATATTTCTATCATCACACATTCTATCATTTTGATTTTAAATGTTGACTCTATTATTAAAACTACAGTCGTTCCGTTCCGACAGAACAGAAGAAATTTAGCTTTTTTAAGTTTATTAAATTTATATGGCGCCTAAAAATGACCTTAGTCGAACAAGGCGCCGCACATTAAAAGTTCAAAGAACAATAAAATCTCAGCTAAAAAGTTAAAAACAGATAAAAATGGAAATAAATGACACTATATAAAAACACCGGATAGAAACAAAGATACAACAATAAAACACACCAGCAGAGTCTCATACAGTGTCAAATGCCTGGCGGTAAAAATATGTTTTTAGAAGTGTTTTAAAAATGGGCAGTGAGGACGCCTTTTTGGTAAAATGTCTTTTAAAGACTTTTATTTTGAAAGGGTTTCCCCAGAAACGTCATATTGACGTCATAACCGGCTAGCTGCGTCCGGAAAATCTCTTTAAAATCAGTTTTTTTTACACCAGAACATTTATTCTTAATAAATAAATCCAGTCTTCTTCATTTCGGGGATGAATTTTCACGTGAACATTTTCCCGCCGCTCTCCAGCTTTGTTCTTCTCTGCAGCCTTACGTCACAGGTCACGTGCTCTCCCTAAACCGAGGCTCCATTTTGTTTTTGTCATCTTCGCGGGAGCATCACATCGATCCTTCCAGGTCGTCTGCAGGTTTGTTCGCCGCCGTATCTGCGCCTCGCGCGCTTTGCGCGCACGTGCCGCGGCTCACGCCCTGCTGGCACGTGCGCGCTGATCTGTGCGTGAGTGGCGCCTCAGAGTGCGGTGTCTGTGCCCGCAGTCTCCGGGATGAGCGGGTGTCGCATCTTCATCGGCCGCCTGAGCCCGTCCGCGCGGGAAAAGGACGTGGAGCGGTTCTTCAAAGGCTACGGTCGCATCCGGGACATCGACCTGAAGCGGGGCTTCGGCTTCGTGGTGAGTCCGGAACTGGGTCAGCGGGTCCTGGGGGGCGGGGGTGGGGCCGCGCCGCAGCCGCCTCCAGGGGGCGCGCAGCGCGTTCATGACGGAGAAAACATCCGGAACCGACTCGTCCGGTCCAGTCTGTAGAGTCTCTCACACAGACTGGACTGACTGTAATAAACGAGGGGGGCAAACACCCCCCACTCCAACAGACTCACTAAATACAGATTCATCGATAACTGATCAGGATTATTGATGAATCCACTGATCGATAATCCTGATCTGACTCCAGTCTGTAGAGAAATCAACGTTTTGGAATCAGGAAGGATTTAGCCGACTGAAGGACTGACGATCTAGATCAGGGACGGAACTCCGGTCCTCGAGGGCCACTGAGGGCCTCGAGGACTGGAGTTACCAGAGGATCCGAGTCTATCGGGTCAGATCTACACAGAACCCGTTTACCTGCAGAACCTTTTTACCACCAGAACCTTTTTACCTGCAGAACCTTTTTACCACCAGAACCTTTTTACCAGCAGAACCTTTTTACCATTAGAACCCGTTAACTAGCAGAACCCGTTTACCAGCAGAACCTTTTTACCAGCAGAACCTTTTTACCACCAGAACCCGTTTACCATTAGAACCCGTTAACTAGCAGAACCCGTTTACCAGCAGAACCTTTTTACCACCAGAACCTTTTTACCACCAGAACCTTTTTACCACCAGAACCTTTTTACCACCAGAACCCGTTTACCAGCAGAACCTTTTTACCAGCAGAACCCGTTTACCATTAGAACCCGTTAACTAGCAGAACCCGTTTACCACCAGAACCTTTTTACCAGCAGAACCTTTTTACCAGCAGAACCTTTTTACCACCAGAACCTTTTTACCTACAGAACCTTTTTACCACCAGAACCTTTTTACCACCAGAACCTTTTTACCACCAGAACCTTTTTACCACCAGAACCTTTTTACCAGCAGAACCCGTTTACCATTAGAACCCGTTAACTAGCAGAACCTTTTTACCACCAGAACCTTTTTACCACCAGAACCTTTTTACCACCAGAACCTTTTTACCAGCAGAACCTTTTTACCAGCAGAACCCGTTTACCATTAGAACCCGTTAACTAGCAGAACCCGTTTACCAGCAGAACCTTTTTACCAGCAGAACCTTTTTACCACCAGAACCTTTTTACCAGCAGAACCTTTTTACCACCAGAACCTTTTTAACTACAGAACTTTTTTACCACCAGAACCTTTTTACCACCAGAACCTTTTTACCACCAGAACCTTTTTACCACCAGAACCTTTTTACCTACAGAACCTTTTTACCAGCAGAACCCGTTTACCATTAGAACCCGTTAACTAGCAGAACCCGTTTACCAGCAGAACCTTTTTACCTACAGAACCTTTTTACAAGCAGAACCTTTTTACCAGTAAAACCCGTTTACCTGCAGAACCCGTTTACCAGCAGAACCCGGAAGCAAGTCCTTTAGAGTCTCTCGGTCTCCATGGCAACGTGTCGGTCCTGCATGGATTATTTAAAGCTTCACTTTTGGGTTGAAAGTCCATCTACGAGACTAACGAGGTTCTGTCCTCCAATCAGAGCAAAACATTCAATAATAAACTTCTTCACCTTTCGGGTCGCCACAGCAGAACAGCACCAACTGTTTTCAGTTTTTACGCCGGACGTCTGTTGAATTCCTTTAGCCGACAGCTCATGAGCGCCCTCTGTCGCGAGAGAGGCGGAGCGTCAGAGAGGCGGAGCTTTAGTGAGGCGGAGCGTCAGAGAGGCGGAGCTTTAGTGAGGCGGAGCGTCAGAGAGGCGGAGCTTTAGTGAGCAAGGCGTCAGAGAGGTGGAGCTTTAGTGAGGCGGAGCGTCAGAGAGGCGGAGCTTCGAGTCAGATCTGAATTGACATAAGAACTAAATCAGCTCAATGGTTTGAATGAATCTCGGTCTGGAGATCTCAGGGTAACTCACGATGCTCACGATACCGATAGTATCTCGATATGGCAAACATTGCAATAATTAATATATTACCTTAGTAATCTATGATATATAACTATTTTTACAAACAAATGTATCTTTTCTAGAACAATTTGTTCATTTACGCTCTATCCAACATTAAAATAAAATTATCAATAAATACTAATGTGTACAATAACTACATACATTTCAGTTTTAAGAACCAAAATTCAGAGTATATCAAATAATCTTTTCACTTTCATCTTTTGCCAGATCATTATTATTATTGAGGAACTATCTGAACTTTTAGCCGGTTAATATACTGCGGTGAAGTTAGTTTTAGGTTTGACATTCGCTCTGTTCATATTTAGGGACCGTCAACAAATGACAGAATGTGTCTTCAATAGCTCTTAAAGTATTGGATTGAATAGAAGAACAGACTAACAACTATCTATAACAGCAGATTACATTAGCTTTTGATGCTTTTTCTAATTTTAGTCATTTTTTTAGTGTAAATTTTCACGTTTTTCTTCAATAGATTTGGACCAATTTGGTCTAAAAATCTAGAAAGCTATTGAAGAAAAACATGAAAACCTACACCAAAAAATGGACTAAAATTAGAATAAATCAAAGGCTAATGTAAACTGCGGGAGGTCTTAGTTCTAAAGGGTTTTGGTTAGATTTGGTCCAATACATTAAGAGCTATTGAAGAAACATTCGGTCATTCGTTGACATTCCCTAAATATGAACAGAGCGAATGTCCAACCTAAAACTAACTTGGTTAACATTATAATATCATTGTTTTCTTACAGTGCTTGTATCCATATTCATTCATCCTTCTTTTATTAAAATTTCCTGCACTCATCTTTGATAATCAACACTTTAATCACGTGCTCCACGTGTGAACCACTTCCATACACACCTGTTGGATCAACGACCTGCACATCACACTCGGATGGTCAGACGCAGCACTAGAATCAGGTGTGTGGACAGGTTACTGCTGTTCCCGCCCTCACGGTCTGCTTCTACTTTAGAAAAATACAGACACGGCTCGGACCTTTTTTCTGGCGGCCGCTCTGCCTCCCGCGTGCACGAGGAGCCCCGCCCCTCCCCCCTGCATGTGGAAAAGGAGCAAAGTGGACTCCGTGTTCGCGCTGTACGTGCGGCCACGCATCTGTTTGGGCTAAAAACTAATTGGCCCGTATAAATTGATGACGGGTTCGCTACGGTGTCCCTGCTTTTGACTGCTGTGCGAAGCGAAGCGCCCCCATGTGGACTTCTTTGTATTATTTTAGGAAACCAACTCAGGGAAAGAGAGGACCGGTAATCATTCGTGAGTTGAAATATCACGATGGCTCGCCATACCGATATTTTGTCCCTCCTCTATTTAAATCATGAGTATGCGCAGGATCAGCTGAAGGCTCCGCCCACTTTGCTGAATCCTTCCATCCTGACGGCGTTCCAGACGGACGACCCTCTGAACCATCTAGTCACTCTGAGAAACTCCTCAGCTCTCACCGTCATTTGACCTCGGCCCCGCGTGTGTTTGCAGGAGTTTGACGACCCCCGAGACGCCGAGGACGCCGTGTACGAGCTGGACGGCAAAGAGCTCTGCAATGAGAGGTGGGTACGCCATCCAGGCGGGGGGAGCATTCACCTGCCGGACTGTCCTGACTTTGTGCTTTACGCCAGGGTGACCATCGAGCACGCCCGCGTGCGCCTGCGGGCGGGCCGCGGGCGCGGTGGTGGTGGCGGCGGCGGCGGCGGGCGATTCTCTGACCGTTACAGCAGAGGCTCCCAGAACAGCCGCAGGTGAGGTCGCTCAGACAGTCAGCCCCGCCCTCAGGTACCCGTGCTCACCTGTGCCTCCCCCCAGCCGGAACCCCCCTCCCATGCGGACGGAGAACCGTCTGGTGGTGAAGAACCTGTCGTCGCGCGTCAGCTGGCAGGTTGGTGTTCATCGTCTTTGTCGCTCAATCCGCTAATCTGAGGTAATCTGCGGCAGATTCTGACAGGTGTTGTTGTGATGTCACCTTGTAACCATCTCTCACCTTTGTCCGCCAGCCTGACGGTTGTGTCATGTGGAAGAGCTCGTTAACCCTTCAGGGGGGGTTCAGCCAGTCTGTCCTCCTAGTTGATGCCTGCTGGTCATGTGGCGCTCGCTCCACATGGGGGCGCTGGCGCCTTCGCTCGCCGGCGACGCGGCGTGTTTGAGGGCGTGAGAGAGGAAACAGTTGAGAGAGGAAAAATCGAGATGGTGGCGTATTGATCGATGGTTGGTTAATTTGAGGGGCGTCGATCAATCCCCCCTCCCTCCCCTCACTGTGGCGTCCACTGCTTATGCCGGGCTCGGAGAGCCCCCGCCCCCAAAGGGTTTCGCTCTCAGGTAGTAGTTTCCTCTCTTCCACCCTGTTGACTCTTTGCTAGGGGGGGGCGCCACAGCGGCGGCGGCGGTCCCAAAGCCGAGCCCTGCGCCTTCTTGTCTGGGGTGGGGTGGGGGGTCCTGTTGCCTTAGTGAAGTCAACTTTGAGTGCATGTGCGCGTGCACGAGCGGCGCCCTGACCCGCAGCTCTCCGTGTTTAGGACCTGAAAGACTTCATGAGACAGGCCGGAGAGGTGACCTTTGCTGACGCCCACCGCCCCAAACTCAATGAAGGGTAAGCCCCTCCCCCACAGCGTGCTCCTAACAAAGCCTGACTTTAACCCCGCCCCCTCTGCCCCAGCGTGGTGGAGTTTGCGTCCTACAGCGACCTGAAGAACGCGCTCGACAAGCTTTCGGGGAAGGAGATCAACGGCAGAAAGATCAAGCTCATGGAGGCGTCCAAGAAAAGGTCGGGTCTCTTCTTCTGTGGTTTTCCTCTGAACCGTCTGCTCATGTCTGAACCGTCTGCTCATGTCTGAACCGTCTGCTCGCGTCTGCTCATGTCTGCTCATGTCTGAACCCTCTGCTGGTGTATCCTCTTGTCCGCAGGTCCAGGAGTCGCTCGCGCTCCGACAGCTCGTCGCGGTCCCGCTCACGTTCCCGCGGCCGCTCCCCGTCTCGCTCCCCCAGGCGCTCCCGCAGCCCGACCAAGGCCCACCAGCGCTCCCGCTCCCGCAGTGCCTCTCCTGCGGGGGGCGCCTCAACCCCCAGCCCTAAAGATGCTAACAAACACTCCTCCAAGACCAGCAAGTCTGTGACGCCCACGTCCCCCCCCCTTGCCCAGAGGGCGTCCCCCTCCCGCTCACGGTCCCGCTCTCGTTCACGCTCTCGCT
>NC_050526.1:31136335-31141772 GCF_002922805.2 Oryzias melastigma
TTGGGGGGGGGGGGGTCTGAATCCTAAATATCATGTAAGCTTCTTGTTGTTGTTGTTTATCCCCCCTCCCCCCCCGGTTCTTGCCAGTGAGCTCTGCCAAGGCCCGTTTTCCGACAGTCAGCTGTGGGGGCGGGACTTTTGCACGTTTCCACAACAGTCCACAGCATCATCTGGATCTGGACCCACGACACCTCACACACCCCCCCACTCAGAAAGTGACCGTTGTGGAGCTTCGTTTGGGTTTTTTTGTACAACAGAGCCGTTTTCCTGGTTTCAAACTGTAGATCAATAAACCTGTTTGACTAAACAAGTCCCTGTTGAAGATCATGCAGACGCACAGAAACACGCAGACACATAGAGACATATGCAGACGCATGTATAGAGATGCAAACACGCAGACGCATACAGACATGCAGACGCACAGAAACAACCAGACGCATACAGACATGCAGACGCACAGAAACAACCAGACGCATACAGACATGCAGACGCACAGAAACAACCAGACGCAAACAGACATATGCAGACGCATGTATAGAGATGCAAACACGCAGACGCATACAGACCTGGAGGCTCATACAGAAACACGCAGACGCATACAGACATGCAGGCTCATACAGAAACACGCAGACGCATACAGACCTGCAGGCTCATACAGAAACACGCAGACGCATACAGACATGCAGGCTCATACAGACATACGCAGACGCATACAGACATGCAGGCTCATACAGAAACACGCAGACGCATACAGACATATGCAGACGCATGTATAGAGATGCAAACACGCAGACGCACAGAAACACCCAGACACATAGAGACATATGCAGACGCATGTATAGAGATGCAAACACGCAGACGCATACAGACCTGCAGGCTCATACAGACATACGCAGACGCATACAGACATGCAGGCTCATACAGAAACACGCAGACGCATACAGACATGCAGGCTCATACAGAAACACGCATACAGACATGCAGGCTCATACAGACATACGCAGACGCATGTAGAAGCATTTAGAAGCACAAACACACACAGATGTACAAAGACACAAACGTTCACACACTAACAGCTGCAGCTCATCCAGAACTCTGCTGTTGGAGTTTGGACCAGAACCAGGACTATCGGGCTGATTTAAAGGAGCTGATATACAAACTGATCAGCACGTGTCTTTATCGCATCTTTTCCTTCACCTTTCGTCACGTGGTTTCACGTGGTGTCATTGACACGAATAGCCACATTCTTGTTAACGGTCTATGGTTCGAGTCCCGGGTTTTCAATCTGCTCTATAGATGAAATCCCTTTGCCTTCATGTCCCAGGTCGCACCGCGGCAATGCGCATGCGTACTACGCAGTGCGTGCGGAGGGATCACGTGTGCGGTGTTGGTCAGTGATCCGCAGCCGTGCGTTTTCGGCCCCGCGTGTCCGCGTCGTGGTGACCTTCACGCAAAGAATGAGCGACAACGATGACATCGAGGTGGACAGTGACGTGAGTGCCGCTCTTTCCCGCCGTTTTCCGGCTAGTGGAGGCTCAGAGCGCTAGCTTAGCATTAGCATGCTAGCCTGCTGTGGTGATGGAGGCTAGCGGCGGTCTCTCTGTTCTCTTCTCTGCAGGAAGACTCTCCGAGGTTTCACTCCGTGGTGCGTACAGCGGCTCCCCTTAAGAACCGAACCGGTCCGGACCGGGGCGCGTGAGCGCTGGACTCCCCACCCATGACAGTGGTGCGCGTGTGCACGGACGGAGGCGTCAGTAACGCCACGTCTATTTTTAGACGCGTGTTTTCTTCTGCCTTTGATCTGCTCCGTGACGTAGAACTTCCGGTCAGTGGGGTCTGCTCCCATCGAACTCGTCTTGCGAGCACACGCGCTGCTGCGCGCGCGCTCCTTAGTCATCCCTGCTAGTGCGCGACGGAAATGTTTTTTAGTCAGAACCGCGCTGACACTCGCGCAGACGCACCGACGGATAAACGCGGGTTTCCGGTTCAGGTGTGGGGCTGACGGCGAGCGCGTGCACTCTCTGAAGGCGTGTCCTGTTGTTGTTGCAGGCAGACAAACGTGCACACCACAATGCGCTGGAGCGCAAGCGCAGAGACCACATCAAAGACAGCTTCCACAGCCTGCGGGACTCGGTTCCATCGCTGCAGGGGGAGAAGGTCGGTCCGGGGGGGTTCTGTTCAAGTCTTTCCTCTTTCAGGTTCCGGTACCGGGACGCAGACGCTCCGCTCTGCTGGTAAAAGCAGGCGGGTCTTCTCCAGTTGTGTTGTTGTGTAAAATCTGCTTTTATGTCTTCAAACATGTAAGTATGACTTCAGAGTCCGTCTGCGTGAAGCTCGGCGGCTGTGGCTGCAGACGTCTGCGTGAAGCTCGGCCGCTGTGGCTGCGGACGTCTGCGTGAAGCTCGGCCGCTGTGGCTGCGGACGTCTGCGCTGCTGCAGACTCACATGTTGATTGTTGATCCTCCTGGAGGAGGTGCGGTCCGCCGCCTCCTCCCGTCTGCTGCTGTTGTGCTGAAGTCTGTCTGTCTGCATGTGTCACTAACAGCCGTCTGCCAAACAGGCGTCCCGAGCTCAGATCCTAGACAAAGCCACAGAGTACATCCAGTACATGAGGAGGAAAAACCACACCCACCAGCAGGACATCGACGACCTGAAGAGGCAGAACGCACTGCTGGAGCAACAAGGTTCCTCCTTCATCCTCTGTCCCTCCTCCTCCTCTGGTCCTGCTGGACTCTGGTTCTGGAGAAGGTTCTGTGGCCTCCTCTGTCTGGTCAGCAGTGTTAATTTTGACAGAGAATTTTAATTTAGTTTTAGTCATAGTCTTTTGACTAAAATAGGGTTTAGTTTTAGTCGCAATTTAGTCATGTTGATTCTATTAATTTTAGTCACATTTTAGTCGACTAAATTACAGTAGATATTTAGTCGACAAAAATATAAATAAAGGTAAAGCATTTCAATTAAATTTACTAAGTATAATCATATGAATAACACGCAAAGATTTTACTAATTTGTAAAATAAAAACATTTTACTTCACTTTGCTTTCCAAACTTGTAATTTCTGTTAATTCAGCTTCAACAACTTAAAACACATTAAAAAAATAAATATAATTATATCATTATAATTCCATCCCATTTCAAATCAGAAAGTGTCTATTCACACGTAATTTTCAAAAGACCTGCAGCCAGTGCTAAACTTTTTTCTTAGTCGCACTGACCCAGAGTAAAGGGTTAAGGTTAGGATTATGGTTATGGTTAGGGTTAAACAAACAAATGTTTCCTGAGTGCTGCTGTCTCTGCAGCTCACGGCTCCACCAGGGGATGGGTCAAATGTGGAGAACACATTTCACACTTTTAGGAGTGTGACAGTTAATGGGACTTTAACTTTAAGTTTAATTTTAAATATGTGCGGCCAACAAAAGAAATCCAGCCTTGGACAAACTTAAAATGCAGCAACGGGATCCTGGCTGCACGTATTACATGTGGACAAAACATGAATTTCCATCACACTCTGTGCTGGTCACTTGTAAATATGTGTAAATAACATCAGTCTTATTATAAATGTCTTAACAAAAAAAACTTGTATTGAGTCAAGTGTAAAAATGCATAAAAAACATGGGGTGTAAGCTGTCCAGAACACCTGAGAGCATGTTATATGTGCTTGAACAGCATGTGTGGTGAACTGTAATACCACCGCCGGCCAATGTTGTCATGTAAGACGTGATGGAGTTGGAGATTAAAACGTTGACTGATTGATCTGAAGAAGCAGCGGGGCTGCTAGCACTCGGAAATACACAACAACATCGATTTATAACTTTACAAACTTCATGCTAAAACAAAACCGCATTACTGACATTAGGGGGAGAATTCGGATTCAGCCCAGAACGCTGGAAATAATCGTGTTTGTATGTTTACCTTTGCTGGATTTCAGGCTGGCTTGTCTGCAAACGTCGTATCAGGTTTTCTTGTGTTTTTACCTGTGATGTCGCTCCACACAACGTCTTGTTGAGGGTCGTCTTTAATATAACGTTTCTCCATATATGCACTTTTCTGTTTCTACCTGGAGTAGACATTTTTCACCTATATCACAGACACAATTCATCGAATTAACGTCTTCCCGGGCGGGCTGCAGGGCTCTGTGTTCTGATTGGATCGCTTTGCATTGGCTCCCGCCCTCCTCCACCAGCAGTCACTATGATTGGATGTCGTCTTCGATCAGCATTTTTGTTTCGTTTTTATTCGTTGACGAAAAAAGTCTGTCAATTTAGTTAAAGTTTTCGTGTCTGGGCGGGAGTTTTCGTTTCGTTTTCGTTTTGTTTTCGTTGGATAAATAATGTCGTTGACGAAGACGATGACGAAAATTTTTCGTCAACGAAATTAACACTGCTGGTCAGCAGTTCTCCAGACCGTTTGTGGCTCATGAATTCATCGTTTGTCTAAAACCGTTCGTGTTCCAAAAACATGAATAATAAAGTAACGGAGTAGAAGCTCCGATCAAGAGTCAGACGTCACGCTGGTTAAGGGAGTGATGACATCATCGTGCTGCTGCAGGCGACAGGAAGTTGATTTTTTGAATGTTTTGGAAAACAAAAATAATCTTCAGAAATCAAAATGAAATGTTAAAATGAGAGGAAGAACCACAGGAATGGGGGATTCTGGGTTGTTTCTGATTGGATGATGCCGTTTGTCCATCATTTGAGCACAACCTCGTTACTGCTGACCTGACCAGAAGGTTCTGACCCGACCCGTTATTTGGAAAGATCTGGAAATGTTCAGTACGTTTTAGTCTGAACTTCAGCTCAGTGAAGCATTTGAAACACAAACTTGGTCTTTTATTTTTGTTCTTTGACCAGTCTGTCATGATGACAGCAGAGAGACCGAAACTGCTGAGGGAAATCCACTGGGGGGTATTGTGAGGGAGTGGGCTTAAACTGGGTGAGGGCGGGGCCTACCGTGGATGGGCGGGGCCTGCTGTCCCCGTGCGGTCCTGACGGTCTCCTTTGTCCTGCAGTGCGCGCTCTGGAGAGGGTGAAGGGCTCGTCGCAGCTGCAGAGCAGCTACTCGTCGTCCGACAGCAGCCTGTACACCAACCCCAAAGGCAGCGCCGTGTCGGCCTTCGACGGCGGCTCGGACTCCAGCTCCGAGTCTGAGGCGGAGCCCCCCACCCGCAAGAAGCTGCGCTTGGAGGCCAGCTAGAGAGCCATGGGGGGAACCGTGGTTCCGCCCCCCCATCAGTTCTGGGTCCTCCGTGGCTGGACTCACACTGGACACTGGTGCCCCCCCCTCTCCTGTCATCACAGCCTCAGAGGGAGGAAGGAGGAGCTTTAGAGCCCCCCCCATCCTGCAACAAAAACAGTCCAGACCCAATAGGCAGCTTGGCCGTGTTTGAACTTGACCCCTCCCCAGATGCTATGGGGGTGTGGGGGAGTGCGCTGCTTTA
>NC_050526.1:31141883-31157306 GCF_002922805.2 Oryzias melastigma
TTTCCAGGGGAGGGGCTCCGAGCTGGGCCCAGAACCGGGTCCTGGAGCGCTTTAATGGAGTTCTGGAGGACGCCGCCCCCCCAAACCAGTTTGTGTTCCAGCTGGAAGGACTGCAGAGCGTCTCCTGAGGAGCAGGAGGGAGGTGCCGGGTCTGCCGCCGTGTCCGAGGAGGAACTTCCTGTCTGCGCGGTCACGTGACGGTCTGGTCCTGGTCCACACAGAACCAGTATGTTGTACTACTGCTGATAGTCCAGACCCAGATGTACCATGAGACCAAGAATAAACTATTTTACCTCTTGATGGGTCGTGTTTCATGATGTCATGAGGGGGGCGGGGCTTTGCAGTGTACCTGCTGTCAGCTTCTGTTTGTTTCTCTGTTTCTCTTGGTCATTTATAGAAAACTCGACCAAACATCCTTTTGGGGGGCGTGGGGGTAAGGGTCCAGCAGAACTTTCCTTCGTTGCCGTGGTGATAAGTTCAGACAGCTGTGATGGTCGGTTTTGTTTGGGTGACTGGGTTCAGTTTGGGTCATCTGCGGTCACCGACCATCTTCTGGAGCCGCTCAGCTGCTGTGGGTGGAGCTAAGGCGACGCAGCTCAGACATCCGTCACCTGGAGGAGGGTTAGGGGTCGTACCTGCTCCTGATCGAAAAGGTGAGGAGTTTGTCTGGACAGACGGCGTCTTCGTTATCTTCGTCTGAAGACTGAACAAATGGTAAATGAAGGCCCAAAGCGGTCACACACTGGTGGCGGCTCCGCAGGTGAACACTGGCGCCAACCGGAACCAAAGACAACGTGGGGCTCAGTCTACATTTACATGGAGAGGTCTGGGGTTCAGCGTCTCGCTCAAGGACACTTCATCACATTGCTGAATCTGTGAATTTCCAATTAGAGGTCGGCCGCTCTACCACTGCGCATTTAAAAGGATTTATGATAAACATGAGACAGTTAAAGTTCAATATAATCAATAACTGCAGAAATATCCTGGAAACTAAGACCATAAGAAACTTCCGTTTCTGTAGAACATGTTAACATTTATGAAACTTACACCGTCCAGGTTATACTCACACTTACATGACAGCGGAGAGGTAATAACACGTGACTGCAACTCCTAACCAATCGGGTTTCACGGTATCACGTCACCGACAGAGATATTCAGTAGGTGCCATGTCACACTGACCGTTGGTTCGAATCCGACCCTCGCGGAGGGACGCTTTCCACACTTCGCTGAAAATACTCCGCCGCTTTCTTACATAAAGTCTGACTGCTTATGCATTAAATATGTCGGAATTTTCACATAATATCGCATAGACGAAGAGATGTGCCGCATGGATTTGTGGGTAATCCCCGGATAGGTGTCTACCGGAGGGGGATTAGCTCAAATGGTAGAGCGCTCGCTTAGCATGCGAGAGGTAGCGGGATCGATGCCCGCATCCTCCAAAGGATTTCGTTTTGTAAACATTATCAGTTAAACCTTGTTCTGTTTTTTCAGAAATCCTCTGATCTGATTTGAGATTTGAGTAGATCTGTTCCCACCATAGTCTAATCATGCAGACAAAACAGTCTCATTCACATTAAAACATAGATTTCCAAACTCTGGATTCACATTCATCAACCCTTTTTCATACACCGACAACAAGCGTGTTATAACTCCTAATAGTCATTGTCAATCAGAGATCTTCTGTTTCATTATTTTTGTTTGTTAAACATAATAAAAACTGAGAAAACAAATAGAAATAACATTTACATAATTATGACCTGAGCCTTAAGTGGCTCAAAGACTAAATTATAGTCACAATTATAATTATGTTTATTGTTGTAACTGAGCTCAATAGATCTGCACACTTTAAATGTCCATGTTTTCAAAATTTACTGATTTTATTTTGAAAGGTTGAAAGTCGAGGTGCATTGAATATTTGAAAAATCTCGAACCAGAACCTTCAGCTACATTTTACTTTTTATTTCTTTTATGGTAAGTTTATCAGGTTCATTACATATGTTTGAATGCAACCACAAGGGGGCGTGATCCGAGACTTCTGTGTCCAAATTCCAGGTAAATGCAGGGAATCCAACCAAAACCAAAGAACAAAAAACAGAACTCTGATAACGGACTGCCTCTGGCTCGGATGAACACAGAACATACGGATTTCCAAAACCAGGATGTTGATGATGCTCCCGCCAAAATGAGATCACTTTCTAGATGGAAGAGATGGAGTCGTAGTATAAAGAGCTCTGACTTTAATTTCTCTACAGACGACACATCCGTTCATGGTTCTAATGGACCCAGGGAACACAGACTGAAATAATGGCTCTGGTTCAGCACAAAACCATCATCCGCACTCAGAACCGGGTCCAGGACTGGTTAGACTTCTGCTCCGAGGACATCTGTGGGTCAGTCGGCAGTCTGGGGCAGCGGAGGAGCACGGTCACATTCAGCTGCTTCACATGAAGTCATCGGAATCGTAACCGTCCTGAAAAGCGATGGCAAAAACATCAGAGGTTTTCATAAAACATCTGTGTTTCTTCTCCACCTCTCCTGCAGCTTCAGTCTCACCTCGTTAGTTTTCATGTTCTCGCCCCTCATCAGGGCAGAATAACTCCTGCAGAAAAGCAGGATCCAGAAGTCAGGAAAAGACGGCAGAAACACATAAAAGAGGAACGGTGAAGGAGCGTTACCTGAGCTCCTCCAGCTCCTTTTTCTTTTTCTGCTCCTCCTTCTCTCTCCTCTTCTGCTCCTGGAGCTGAGCTTTCTTCTCATTTCTCTCCTCTCGATCTCTGGATTCTTTCTCTGCTGCCAGATCTGGGAACCGCTCCACTTTGGTCTTCTCCAGTCGGTTCACGATCTCGTTGATCTTCTTCTCCACAGCCACCACGTGTACCTGTAGGAGTACAGATCTGGGATGAAGGAGGTCTCAGCAGGAGCGGCCTGAACTCGAGCCGCTCACCTCCTTTTGACGATGGAAACCGATCTGGCCTACATCCATGTCCCCCGTTTTCTTCAGGTTGGCCCACGGCGTGTAGACTACATTGATGTTGTTCATCTTACAACCTTAGCACAAAGCAGGCGACGGCTCAGAGAATCCAAGCAGAACCAACGCTCCAAAGCTTCCGGACTCACCCTGGATGCTGTTGTTCTTCACCAGCTGAGCGCAGTCCACCAAGACCTCTGCCGGAATGTCGTCTATCGTTCTACCCTGTAAAGAAGAGCCAGAAACGTCTCACGACTGCTGCTGAACCGTCAGAAGACGCCAGCACCAGCGGGACGTTCAGGTAGACCAAGCGGACTCACCTTTGGCATTCTCAGGTAGACGTGAGCTGAGGAGAGTTTGTCCACATGGAACCTGCAGATGAAGACGAACTCAGAAAACTGCAAACGGTTCAATAGAAAACATGCAGAAGCTGAAGAGACTTGATTACCAGACGTCTTCAGGCCAACCGTACTTGATAAGGTCTTCATCTGGAGACAAAATAAACATGCTTACGGTAAGAACCAGAAAAAGTCCCGGTTCTAAAGGAGAACCAGAACAAGTCCCGGTTCTGAAGGAGAACCAGAACAAGTGCCTGTTCTGAAGGACAATGGAGACTTGCAAAGATGGAGAATGAAGCTGATGAGTCACCATGACAGAAAGAGCAGAAGTTAGACTGAAGTCAGAGGGATGTCTGTGAGGAACGTCTGTGAGGAACGTCTGCGAGGAACGTCTGCGAGGAACGTCTGCGAGGAACGTCTGCGAGGAACGTCCCTCGGAACGTCTGCGAGGAACGTCTGTGAGGAATGTCGTGACGTACGTCTGCGAGGAACGTCTGTGAGGAACGTCTGTGAGGAACGTCTGCGAGGAACGTCGTGACGTACGTCTGCGAGGAACGTCTGTGAGGAACGTCTGCGAGGAACGTCTGTGAGGAACGTCTGTGAGGAACGTCGTGACGTACGTCTGTGAGGAACGTCCCTCGGAACGTCCCTCGGAACGTCTGCGAGGAACGTCTGTGAGGAACGTCTGTGAGGAACGTCCCGAGGAACGTCTTTGAGGAATGTCGGCGAGGAAAGTCCTGAGGAACGTCTGTTAGGAACGTCTGAGAGGAACATCTGTGAAGAACGTCTGCGAAGAACGTCTGTGAGGAACATCCTGAGGAACGTCATGAGGAACTGAACGGTTTCATCCAGAGAACCACAGACGTTTGCTCAGTAGATCCTTCTGGAGAAGAACACATAAGACGAATCTGGATTGTGTCTTTGTAGATCTATAGAAAGTCTACGACGGGATCCAGACAGGAGGACGTTGGAGTTCGTCAGAACATGGATGAGAGCTGAAAGATGGTGGTAACAAAGGAGTTGATCCATGGTGGAGGTGGAACTCCAACATTGATCAGCTCTTTCTGGTTTCCATGGTGATGGACAGACTGACTGATGACGTCAGACCATGATGATGGGGAGGAAAGGGTTAGAGTGTGTCGGTTCAGAGACTCTGACACAGAGACAGGAGGCGGAGCCTGGCGTGGAGACAGAAGGCGGAGCTGAGGCAGCAGAGATGAAGGTGATGAGATTCTTTGGGAGTGACCCGGATGGATTAGAAAATGACCCATCAGAGGATCATGGGAGATGTTCTGGAAGCAGGTGAAGACGCCAGGAAAAAGGAGGAGGATGGATGGAGACGGATGATTGGCTGTGGCGCCCCCTAAAGGAAGCAGCTGGAAGACAAACAGGAAGTGGAGCAGCTTCTGCTTTGACAAAAACAAGAGACTTACTTTCGTGCTTGTCCTTCCCCATGTAGATCGTGAAGGGGGGGTCCACCACTTCAGAAAAAAACGACAAACCGGTTGTTATTGACACGAAGAACCCCCACCCGCACGCGCACGCGGCACTCACCGGCACTTGTGAAGTAAAAGACCATTTCACCCCCACCCCAGGCGGAGCAGCCCCCCCGCGTTCAGCTGAACTTGTCTTTGAAGAAACCGAAGCTCTGCGGACACAAACAGCCGCACGCGCTCAAAGCGTAGCGCACATGCGTAGCAACGGACCGACAGGAAGTAGCGACGCTCCTACAAAATAAAAGCCCGGGGACTGAAGGCTTTTCTCGACGCATGACGTAGGCGGATGTCCTGACAAAACACTTTCTGTTTGGGGAGTTAGCATAGACTGTATATAAAATAACTGGACAGAGCAACCCCCCCTCCTTCCGTGTTCCATATAGGAAGTACCACTGGGTTCCAAAAAGGCCAAAGTCCCATTGACTTCCATTGGGAAACAGACAGTTATTTCTCAGTCATTTTAAATCTCAGAATAATCATTCTTCCTCTGCTGCTTTCTGATTAACTTCTTTTTTCTAATCCTAAATTTTTTAAAGATTTTTTCCATTATCACAAGTTATTGGAGTTATAAATCGACCAATCAGATGGCTCAATAACCGTTTGTGGGTCTGACGTCGACCGTCTGGGGGGTTTGATTGACAGATGACGGGTAGCCAATGGGAGCAGACTTCATCAATGGGTCCGTGAAGACCTTTTAACACCTACTTTACAATTCAACAATGTACCAATCATTGTCCTACTGTTGTTTTCCTCAATGGAATGTACCGATGCAGCAGTTTAAAACAACAAGAGGAGCATGCTGTCGACATTTTTAGATGAGGATTTACTCTGTAGAAATAGATTTCACTCTGAGGTTATGTGCTTTGGACTTTTTTGTTTGTTTAACGTTCGTTTTTCTTTATTTCACTGTTTTGATTGTAGCTTATAAATTATAAGTTGCATATATGTGCATAAAATCACCAACCAAAGTTTCATCTTCGCCGCACTTTTCCAGCTTCAGCCTGAATTAGACGCAGCCGTCTGAGGAGCGCGAGACAAACTTGAAAGGACCTGGTCGTATTTTCAAACAGAAAAAAGATCCAGCTGTTCACTTGTTAGGATGGTTATTTATTTTAAATACCGCTGAACGCGCTTCTCACGTGCATCTGATCAGACTGTAACGTGGCCGCGCATGTGAAGAGACGCGCGCGAGGGGGTCAGCAGCGTCACCCAAATGCTCCTTTTATCTCGACAAAAATGAATAAATGTAAGTAAATCCCAAAGGACCGCTGACAGAATCAAATGTTGGAATGGTTCTCCCTCAAAGGCTTCAACAATGACTTGTACATTCAGCCCAGTCTCAGTAAAATACGGACATATCCCACGGTTTGGGAAATACCGTGTATAATATACGGCAAAACCGGTTTTTGCGTGCATGTAATACGCGCGGTCCTAAACGTGTTAAATCTGTTTTCCACGTTTGACACGTCCCCTGGTGGAGGCGTGAGCATCACAGACAGCCCCACAAACGAACAATTTGCTTTTCTAACCCTAACCATAACCGTAATCCTAACCTTAACCGGGAACGACGTCATTTAGAAAAGAGCCGGAGGATTTCTGACCACGTGATCAAAACGAAACCTAAAAAGTCGTGTATATTGTATGCCGGCTCTGTTGCTGTCTCTGGGTCGGTCTTGAACAGCTCTAGATTCAAATTGTCATGACCTGGTGCTTTATTGCTTTTTAGTGACTTGATGACTGAAGCAATTTCTTCCTTTGTTGGTGGGTCAGTGTTGAGATATTGGAACCACTTTTCAAGACAGTTTGGACATCAGCGGTTTGGACATCAGCAAGCATACCAGAAGAATGGGCTACAGGTGTTATTATCAAAATTCCAAAGAAGGGCACACGCAGTGACTGTAACAACTGGCGGGGTATCACCCTTCTGTCTATCCCCAGCAAGATCCTGGCCAAGATAATCATTAATAGGTTGTCAGAAGCCGTGAATGCAACACTTAGAAAGGAACAAGCCGGTTTTAGAAAAGGAAGGAGATGCACAGAACAGATTTTTACTCTGCGAAATATTATAGAACAGAGTGCTGAATGGCAGCGAGAGCTCTTAGTTAACTTTGTAGACTTTGAAAAAGCTTTTGACAGTGTGAACAGAGACACCTTGTGGCAAATCTTGAGGGCTTATGGAGTACCGACCCACATGATTCAACTGATTAGAAGCTTCTATAACAACTACAAATGCTGTGTGGGAGGAAGTGACATCTGGTTTGAGGTGAAAACTGGAGTATGCCAAGGTTGTGTGATGTCAGCTCTTCTCTTCTGGGTGATGCGCCACACGACCGAAAAAGGACCAACTGGCATTAGATGGACACTTTTCTCCACCCTGGAGGATCTCGACTTTGCTGATGATCTGGCATTGCTCTCTCATATTCACCAACACATCCAGGACAAGACTGACCGGTTGAATTTGGATCTCAAGTCGGTCTCAAAATCAACCAGAAAAAGTCAGAGATTCTGACCTTGAACATTTCATCTCAGACCCCAATCAAGGTCAATGATCAGAATCTACCATTCACAGAAAGCTTTACTTACTTGGGTAGCATCATAACATCAGATGGTGGAAGTAATAAGGACATACAGAACAGGATTAACAAAGCAAGGGTTACATTCAACAGCATTATATATATTTGGAAGTCATCACGGTATAACACCAAGACCAAACTGAAACTCTACAGCAGCTGTGTTCTGTCGGTGTTATTGTATGGAGCAGAGTGTTGGAGAATGACACAGCAAGACTCAACAAAACTCTCCAACTTTCACACAAGAAATTTAAGGCGGATATTAGGGATTTTCTGGCAACAAAAGATCTCCAATGAAATCCTATTGTCCCGTTGCAACCAAGAAGACATGTCAACAATTATCCTCAAAAGACGCTGGACATGGATAGGACACGTAGTGAGGAGTGAAGAAAACACAATCATAAAAACAGCACTACACTGGACACCGGATGGAAACAGAAAAAGAGGACGGCCCAAAATCACCTGGCGCCGAACAGTAGAGGCTGAGCTAAAGAATTTGGATACACCTGGGGAACAATCAGCACCTTGGCCCGTGACCGTCAGAAATGGAAAGATTTCGTTGCTGCCCTAAGCGTCTCAAGGTGTAAAGGGCAGTAAGTAAGTATTGTACGCCGGCGCAACCCATTCTCTACCATTGCGTATCATATGCACGCAAAAAGCGTGTTTGGCATATATTATACACAGTATTTCAGAGTGAAAAGTCGTGGAATATGTACGCATTTTACTGAGAGTGTGTTGCAGCAATTCTCACGAGCCGCCGTGATTAAAGAAGAAGCTGTTTACATCCCGCTGTCTCGTGGTCGAGGCGTGGAAAGAGGCGGACGGTTACAATAAACTCCCTCCTGATTGGCGACAGTACTTCCTGTAGATTCCATGACTCAGCTATGACTCAGACCAATCGCTGAAGATGGGTTGCGAATGGCGATATCCGTTTCAGGAAGTGACGGTGAAAGCGGCGGCCTACTTTCGCGAGGAGAGGAAGTAATGCATTTCCAATGGGAGACCTCAGTGCTCGCTCTGTCCATTGTTTTTACAGTCTATGGGAGTTAGTCATGAAAGATTTTGGCTCCTGTCAGAACCAGCGTGAATTTCTATTAAAATAACAAGACAATAAAACAATAATTAAAAATGTTTAAACAAACATTTATACAAAATAAATGATTAAATGACAAATGTTTGAAAGCTGCGGTCACAAATAAACATAACAGAGACGGAAACCAAACAGAAAAGACATTCCGTCGATCTATCAAAACATTGTTTTCATTTTACTGTATTGTATGTAACAAAAGTAATAAATTAATTTAAATCAGAGCAGCAGAACAAACCAACCCATCCATTTCTCTTGATGATCCGCCAGTGTCATGATAGTGTTGTCATGACAACATGGAGCTGATCCAAACACTGGAGTGAAGGGATGGAAAGAAACCTGGCCCCGAATGCAAACACCTCATCAGTGATGCAACAGCAGCACTTTGACTCCACAGAGCTGACCAACAAAAACGGAAACCTTTATAGACACTGAGACATAATATAAACAGAATGAACCCCGTTCTCTGCTCGTCTTGAACAGGGTCATTACAATACGAAAAATTAAATTGAGATATTTGCTCTCACCAACACACCGACATCCTTTTATTAAAAAACTCCTGGTTTCTCTCCAGAATAAACCAGACCTACGATCTGTCAATCTGCACATCAGAGGTTAATCCTGTCAGATGGGTCTATCTGTTGTTTTTACCCTCAGACATTTTTTAAAAAGCTTTGTCAGATTTTGATTAAACATGGTTACACAATCATGCTAACATATGATTGGGTAGGAACGCTACCATAACAAGTAGTTGAACCACTGACTGTATATGAAACCTGGACAGAGTGAGTGTGCCCAACCTCCGGCTCCAGTGAAATTAACCCAATTCAGTCGGCCTTTTTCTGCAATACAGACGTCACTATTTTGGAGCCTTTCGGCAGTGATTGGTCCAAGTTGGTCTAACCAACCCCCAACACTGGCAGGCGGAACGTGAGGCCAACCCGGAAGTAACAAAACGTTGCAGTACCGGCACTGACCAGAGAGGCTGGTGCTTAGAGTGAGCAAATTCCCATTGACTCCCATGTTAAAATCCTCATTTTCAGCCCTCTAGTAAACCCCTTTAATGCCTGGTGCTTAAGGTTTTATTTCATCAATAGAAGCATATTTGATCCATGACAACTCTGAGGGGAGTGAATTTTTTTCCAAGTTTGTAATTTCTTTTTAAAACAGCATTTATTTTCGCTTAATGAGGGGGCGCTGTCTTTGATTGACGGGTGACGATCGCGGTGGATTCTGGGAGCTGTGCTCCGGTGTTTAGCTGGTCTGCTACAGAGTTAGCGTTAGCATGAGCGCTATATTTCGGTTTTTGTCCTGCTGCCGTGATGTAAACTGTTCTAATACGCTCTGGGAGTCATCTGGTGTCTTTTCTCTGGTAAGTACTAAAAGAATAACTTTATATTTGCCGGAAATAAATCATTAATGTATATTATGATTATTTATTTTAGTTCCAGTAATTCGATTTTTTAAAATTCTCAGCAACATTAATATCTATTGTGTTTAAAGTTTAAAAAATGACGTTTTCTCAGTATTTTTATTGATAGTTCTTTTCTTTAATCGCAAAGTTATAACATATAAGGACATGATTCAGATCTGCTACAGTAACACCAGAATCTCTTCATGTGAAGTTAAAATGTGAAGACAGACAACTTTCAGTTAATAAGAACATGTAGTTTAAATATTTAATTTTTAATAAATGTGTACATGTTATATTTAGCTCTGTCTTTTTTAAATTGTATCTAATGTTTGTCTTGTATGTTCCTCTTCAGGTCTGCTTCTGCTGGTGAGTGGATTTATAATCCAAAACAACATTTACATTTAAAGGCAGTAAAATTTTAATTTTAACATATGAAGATGACTCCTGCTGATGTGTGATTCAATAAAAATCATGTTTAACGTATCTGAGTGACCAGTCTCTTCTGTTTATTCACTGTTTTAGCATATAGGTAAAACAAAAGGAAATGTGGGTCAAAGTCAGATCTGTACAAAATTTATTTTTGAAGCAGATGAAATGATTCAAAACATCACAAACATTAATTATTGAACATTCAGAATTAGTTTTCCTTTATTCAAAGTAGGGGCCTCTTTACACATGTCATGGTTAGAAAGCATCATCCATGATAATACTGTCTGTTTTTATATTTAAAGAACCTAATAAATGATCCTAAAGAGTACATTTCTATCTACTGAAATAACATTCAGTAAGAAATGAAAGAGAATAAAAGTTTATTGCTGGGTTGAAGAGTTTGCAGCTGCTGGACATTCTCTCCGTTCCCAAAGACAGCTCCGGACTCCAGACGTCGCCCGTTCACGTCCTCCACAGTGATGAGAGAACCAGGAGCTGCTCTTCCTCGTAGAATTAAAAATAAAAGATGTCCACCATCGTCCGCCTCAGCTGATCCAGGTGATGTGGGTCCTCGCCGAGCTCACGTCGCTGTGGTGGTTTTGTTGAACGGTCCTTCTGGTGCCAAATGGAAATGATGTCACCATTAATCCAAACTGTAATTGTAAGGAAAAGAAAATAGATTTCACTCAAAAATATTTGTACAAGTGCTGTTTCTGTAAAGATGAGCTAAACACACAAAATAAAATATTTCATCTTGTTTATGCTCAAAATACATGTGAATATCTTTAAACCAAATCTTTTAAGAAAATGAGTTTATCTTTGAAAGAACATGATAGTATTTAGTTTGATTGTCAGCAGAAGAGGAGGCAGCATCAGTCTGTTTAACCTCTTCAGACCTGATGTTCATCACATTCTGACTGATATTAGTTCATTCTGCTTCACTGTGACTGTGTTTAGAGGATTCACTTAAATATTAGCTCCAGCTTTGAGAAGTTGACATGATTAACTTAACTAAGAAGTAAAAAGAAATGTTCCTCATATTGTAATCACAGCATCATGTGATCATATATCAACAATTTGATTTAACACTAGAGGAAAACTACGTTTTACACAATCATATTACTGTTGTGGTGTATTTTAATGTGTATATAAAGACTACAGTAACTTAAGACTAAATAACTCTTATTAAATAAGATATCTTCGGACCACAGAAATAACATGTTCAAACAATGAATGTTCAGTTCGTACTAAACTCGTACCACGGAAAAATACGTTTTCATTGTTGTCTAAAAGTTACTTCCACCGCGTTACAGATTGTGTGTAAAACACCAAGTACTCACCTGTAAAGATTCATGATGTAAATAATCCACCGCGGTGCAGCTTTGCTGGAGAATTGAAGCTGTTAGCCGTTAGCATAGATGAGGCACAGACGGCAGAGCTGTGGGCGTGAACTAAAACAAACCGGAGGAAAAGCGGGTGAACTCGGTCCCGCCCCTTTTCAAAAGTTTACGTCCGCACTGTTTATGCTTGTTTTAAATTAAAATCTTTTTACTTTCTTTTAATTTTATTTTAATGATCACATTTTTACTATTTCTTTTGATTGTTTCTTTTAATGTTTTATGTAAAGCACTTTGAATTGTCTGTACATGATAAATAAACTTGCCTTTTCCCCATATTTGGAAGGTCCGTGTGAGGCGGAGTTAACTCCAGCCAATATGGCTGCGGCCATGAACTGAATATTCAGGCTTCATTTGGGGGACTGTGGAAGTCAATGGGTGATGTCAGAGACGATGCGTCTAATTATATATTATGTCTATGGTCTGAGTCAATGTTTCTATGGCAACCACTGCTACCAATCAGGAGTGAGCTCGTTGGAAGGCCACACCCCTTCCACTAAAAGCAGCTCTGGAGAATCTGGAGAATGAAGAACAGATTCTCCTGACCCTTTGAGTGGAAGGGGTGTGGCCTTCTATCATGCTCACTACTGATTGGACAGAGTGGTTGCCATAGAAATGCAGACTAAGACTGACATGTACAAATCCCAGCTCACTGAGGACGTCTGGTTCCAAAAGGATGACAGACACATCGCGAAAAATGGTGTCTGAATGGACTTAATCTGGTTGGAACTGAAAGGTATTTTCTATCCACATTATTCCTAGCCCCCATGAGCCTTTGCGTGAAATATGGTTGATACTTCCTGTAGACACCGGAACTAGCATTTATTTACATTACAACCACTGACTGGACATAACAACTTTTTTTAAAGTCAATGATTAACTGTAGAGCTGACAGCACAGTTCCTCTTGTTTTTGATCTATAACTACATATAAATGTGGGAACACCAGCTGTCACGTCTCAAAAGACGCGACGTAATAAAGATAGCTGCTAAAATTGAGGGATTGGAGGATGACCTTAAAAATGGCCAAACAGAACTTACAGTAGCATTTTTAGCTACTTTCTCAGTTGCTGCAGATGGCGAAGCTATTAAGCTATGAACAATCTTAAAAGCTCCGAGGCATATCAATACCTTCATACCTTCACCTCATGATTCTTTATTGTTTGAAGCTGTTGGGAAAAATCGTTTTTTTATGCTTATTTCTGATGGAGTTAGGACACAGTGCTGATTCATTGTAACTTTATCTCCTCACGAGCTTGTGTTTACATGCTGGATGAGGGATGCATCGCGCTGTGTAGCTTTTGCCCGTTTCATGTTTTGACAAAGTCAGCTGTGGTTTAAAAATAGGTAATTTTTGAATATCTGATACCAGGAGATGCAGCAAATACACAGCAAATATCTTTTCTGCTCTTGTGACGCTGCTGTCAGGTATCGGCAGTACGTCTCTTCTTCTCTGGTGTTCTGGAGTAACCCCACCATAATGTTGGAAATGGATTTTCCTCCATGTACTTTATCCACAGAATGAAACAAAGATAATTATAATGTCTTCGGTGGCTTCTTAAGATTTACATTTTTCAGCCACATCCTCCTGACTTCATCCTCGCCCGGTAGACGGTAAAATCTGTACCGAGGAGGGCAGCTGCACCCCCTCTTCGTCAGCAGCCCATGTCCCACAAAACGCTCCTTAAGCCACACATTTAATTAGTTTGGTTGTTAGTGCAACCACGAGCTGCACAGCATGTACCTGAACTGTGCAAAGACATTTTTGAAACTTTTGAGGGATTAAGTAAAACACAATTCTAAAGTTTGTATGCACCGCTAAAGTTAACAAAACCGCCAAGTTTCAGTGGAAACCAATAGCGCCGGGAACTTCCGGTATAGAAACCGGAAGTTGCACCCATAACCCCTTTTACATGAGCGGCCTGTCACTAGGCGTGTTTGAGATCCCCAGCGCCTCACCTGAATCATCGGCGAGACTAAGCTGCTGCTGGAGGGGCGGAGAAAGGCGCCTGAGATGAGGGTGAATGACGAGACTGGACGAGATCCAGGAGTTGGGGGTTGTCCTTACCATTCGTCTGAAAGTTAATAAGCCACTCCTCCTAGTATGATTTGTGATGTTGTGTCTTTGATATTATTTTTTTAACATCTTTAAAAATAGCCGCGGGATTCATTGCATGTGCACTGTCCCAAATAAATAAATAAAACTAAGTTAAAGTTAAGTTTTAGAGACAACAATAACAAATATAACCACAGATTATTTGAAATCTTGTTTATTTTTTCATCAGTGATTCATTACCTTCCAGAAAAAGTAAAAAAATACACAGATGTCCTTCATTTAGCGCCAGTTATTTCACATCGAACTACAAGAATTGTGTGGACACAGTTTCCCACAATGCATTGTTTTGTAGTCCTGCAGCCAGCGCAGTACCTATTTTCTGGCTGCGCTGGCTTAGGAAGGCGCCTTGAACCCGCCCCTTTCTCGCGATACTTTGTGACGGCGCACATTTGACAACATGCACCGCAATCCAGGCGATCTGCGCAGCGCCGGGGGATCTCAAACACACCTACTACCCGATCCCCTTTCCCGGCCCCAGGAATAAGGTGGATATGGTGATGTCAAATTCGCTCAGTCCAGTTCTCTTATATAGTCAGAAAGTTGAACCAAGTGGAAATTGAAAAAAATCCAGATGAGTTTAACTTTTATTTTGGTTAAAAATATAAAAGAAGTTGTTTTTTATTTTTAAGAAGTTATTTTTTTGATCTGTTTAAATGTTTGGCCTAAATACTTTTCCAATCAGGCGTACATCTGCAGCAAAGACCCATCTATCCTCACGGCTCTGGTGTCGGAAAATTATCCTGGGCTTTTATTTTGTAAGCCACGAACGAGACTCCGCCCTTCCGCTTCCTGTCGGAAGGCGCGCTCTTCAAAACGTCCGGGCGAAGAAGGCGCGAGGAGGTTGAAACATTTCTGCGCGTGTTCGCTTCCCTCACGGTTCCGTGTCCTCGCGGTAAGTGACGGACATTCTCGTTCGCGCGGCTCTTGTAGCTGAGGAAGGGGGGTCCGCGCGCGCGCGCGCGCCGTCGGTGTTCCGGATCACTTCCTAGCTTGTTAGCTTGCTGCGGATTATCGGTGTTTGTGTAGATCAGGAGGTCCAGAGTCAGGCCTCGAGGGCCTCCCGCTGGTTTACCAGAATCCCGCCTTATCTGCCGCTGGTTACCTGATCAGGTGTGTTCAGCCAATCAGGAGCGTCAACGGCATGCTGGTTAGAAACCATGGAGGACAGCGGCCCTCGAGGACTGACTTGGGACCCCCCCTGGTGTGACGTTTCTGCTGGAGGTGACGTCACGACTCGTAAAGATGGTTCCGTTTGTGAGAGTTATCTGATCAGTAAAAGAGTAGAACCATATCGAGCCGCCGGGACCGGATGACGTCATCACAGCAGCTTTATTCTGTAGTTCTATAGAGAAACGTTTCTAGATTCTGCAGGAACCGGGTTGGGCTCTGACCTGGTAGCAGAACGTCTGTGGTTTTGGTTCAGGTGAATCTGTCCTGTAGTTCTCAGGTCTGAAGATGATCGGCAGGAAGCGACCGACTGTGGACTCTGACAGGTTAGAGCTGTCTTTGCTGGTCCTGGTTCTGCAGATTTTACACTCATAAGTAATCAGTCGTTCAGGCTCTAACCTTCATGACCCCCCCCTCCCACCCCGTTTAACAGTCATCCAAC
>NC_050526.1:31157424-31164258 GCF_002922805.2 Oryzias melastigma
CTTCTATGGCAAGAACAGCCCCGGATACCTCACCCCCCTGGAGAGGAGGGTCCTGAGGGAGTGTTTGCCCCGCCCTGACCCTAATCCCGCCCCTAATCCCGCCCCATCTGTGGTCAAACAGAAGAAAAGCAGAAGCATCTCATCAAAGAAAAAGAAGCCGTCCAGACCCAGCAGGTTAGCTTGAAGCTTCTTCTCTTCACCTGTGGGGGGCGGCAGTGACCCCTGTGTCTGCTTACAGTCACGGCAATGCTGATGATCACAAACCAGGAGGCGGGGCTACAGCCAGGCGGTCAGAGGCCGCCCCCACCCTCATCTTCAAAGCCTCCCTGAAACCGAAGCCCCACCTCTATGTGGGGGCCGCCTTCTTCGGGACCGGCAGGAAGCCTGCGTCCATGTACAAAAGGTCCACCCCCAAGTCATCTAGGCCCGCCCCCAGCAGGAACCCCCCCCAGCAGGTAAGAGGCTGTGCCCCTCCCTCAATGACCACTAACCCTAAGGGGCTTTTGTCTGGTCCTTCAGGTGAAAGATCAATCATTCCAGTGATCAGAAGCTTTGATGACTCTGATGTGATCAATGGTTCTGATCGTTCCCAGCAGGCGGAGCAGAGGAAGAGGAGGAGCGCTCTAGAGGATGAAGATGTTCAGAGTAGAAGGTGATTCTGTTTGAAGGTCGATGTTTCTACTGGACTCTCTCTAAACACCTTCACCTTCATCTTTAGCTCCGCCCCCGATCAGCAGAAACTCACCAACCAGCAGCTCCAGTCTGAGAGTCTGAGCTGCACCAACCAGGTACACACTTCACCTGTGCGAGCGCAAACCTGTGTTTTCCTGCTTGTGTTAACTAGAGGTTTGTGTCGTTACAGACGGACTCTTTGATCTTCTCAGTAGACTCCGCCCCTCCCAAAGGTGTGTGTTTGTTGCTGCTGTTGTGCACTTGGGCTCCAGACCAGGATCGGACTAATCGTGAAAATCAACTTTTAGATGTTTTCAGTGGATTAATATCTTCAATCCTCACTGTAAAGAACCTCAACGTGCTTTTCTGAGAAACCCTGCAGCCCCTCCCATACCCACGAAAACGAGCAGGTCCTCTCATGCTGATGTCACAGAGTGAGCCCGCCCCCTTCAGGAAGAGTCTGTAGTGCCAGCTCCGCCCCCAGAGCTAGCAGTGACCAATAAAACTTCATTTTAGAGCAGAATACCGTGTATCTTCCAGCTGTCCGTCTTCAGTCATTTCCAGCTCAAACTGGCGTTTGTTACTTTAGATTCGGGGCTCTTTAAGACCCCCTCATGCTCTCCTGTGGGTCCAGATGACCCCACGTTTAATGTAAACATGCCTCGCATAGCACCAGAGTTACAGCATTTAAAACGTTCTCCGCAGTTTGAGATCAAAACGGGGAAACGGCCGTTAACTGAACTGTTACACTCATCGACAGTCTCGACCAATCGCAGCACCTCTAGTGTGCACGCTCACATGCACGCACGTATGAGGCTGCGTGAGGTAAATTCTGAGCTCTTCTGGAGCTGGTTCTGGTTCCTGACGGGTTCTGTTTGGTCCTCCAGAGTCGGCTGCTGTTTACCCGATCTTTGGTTCTGCTTCAAAAAGGTGGGTGTGGCCTGAGAGGTGGGTGTGGCCTGAGAGCAGCTTCCTGCTGAGCGGATGATGGAGATGTTTGTCTGCAGGGTCAGGAGAGCGTCGCTGCCACCATCCACCTCCTGCAGCTCCTCTGGGGGCCTCCTGCGCTCCCTCCAGCCTCCTGCAGGAGCGCCGACGGAGAGGAGCGTCCGCAGAAAGAGGGAGGGGGGGCGGAGCGACCAGCTGATCATTGTGAGTCTTCAGACGATGAAGGACAAACGTTGATCTTCTGTTTTCAGTGTTGGTTCTGGCTGTGAGGGAGCGGTCTACCAGCCAGAGGGTTAGTGGTTCGATTCCCTGAACCTTCAGCTGGTTTTCGTGAAGCAGAACTTTCAGCCAGAAAGTTCTTCTCCTCACTGAAGTCAGAGCTGCGCTGCCTCTGTGCCGCCTGCAGGGGGAGCCGTGCAGGGTTAGGATACAGGAAGGCCATCACCTTTCAGAGTGCGGGTGGTGGGGTCACGCTGATGCTGACCCCGGTGGGTTCTGGAGTGTCTGACCACAGACTTCCCGGTGTCGTTGGCAGGACGCGGGTCAGAAAGGCTTCGGAGCGACGACCTGCAGCTCCTGCGGGATGGTCTACAGCGCCGACAACCCGGAAGACCTCTTCCAGCATTCCCATTTCCACCTGAAGCTGCTCGGCGCCCTCAAGTTTGTGGTACGACAGCAACAACCGCACGGCTCTGGACTAACTTTCTGTACCGGTTGCAGCGGTGCACCTAACTTTTTTTCGTAGGCGACCTTCTCGACCTCATTACAGTTAAAACATGGTCGCTTTCGTTTTTATTTACTGTCAATATCTGCATTTTGAAATGATTAACTGAAGCTCTTTATTTGAAACACAATTCTACAACAACTACTACATTTATATAGAATATAAAAATTAATACAAATATTCAGTTTGGAAAAAGCTTAAATTAGTGACAGTAAGTGAGATGGGTGGAGCCTGAGTCTCCTTGCTCGGCTCCATTCTGGTCCATCCACCTGTAGACAAACGGATCCATGAACGTCTTTGTCTTCCCGTCTGAGCTGGAATCTGGATCAGAACTGAACGTCTGGATAGAAACGGTTTTGATGGCTGTCTTTGTTGCACGTTGGAGTGTGAGGGGCTGTAAGCTAGCAGGAGAGCGAGTGAACAAAGACTTCATGAGACATCAGAGTGAGGGTTACTTCAACAGCCCCGCCCACAACTCGGAGATGAATTTCTAATGAACTCCGGTCGCTCTGCAGAAACTATGTCCTAGCAGAATCCTAATGAGAAGAGAACTTTAAAACGCTCTGGAAAAGATCAAATATAGTCTGACTTTACAATCCTTCACAGAGCTGAAACTTCAACTAAATAATAAAAAACAAACTTTTCAACATTTTGTGATCAGTACAGATCATTTCAATTTTTCTAATTTTCTTTAGTTTTTTGAAACATTTTTTATTTTTTAGAATCGTTTTGGTTTGTGGATTTTTCTTTTATTTCTAAAACTTTGTTTTTTTTATTTGGTTTTTGTTTTAATTTGTCATTGAGATCTTTATAAGGTTCTGTCATGATTTTATGTCATCTAACCTTCAGGGCCACCGTAGTTGACGCTAAAACTCCAGTAACGTCTTTTCAGCCATAAATCTTCCACCGTTCACGCGACTCCCGAGAATCAGCCGATTCTGACGTGGGAAAAGCGTCTTTTCTTTCCTGCTTTGCTCCGATACACGTATTAGTAACGTAGACGCTCATAACGAGCACGGAGCTGCTTTTCCTCGCCGCAGGATCCGCTGATGAACGTGGATTACACTTCATAAGTGCTGTCGGCGCATCATCACGGGAGACGATAGGACGGAGTCACTGCAGCTCCGTGTTGAAGGATTTGAACAGAATGTTCCATTCGCTGCACCTGCCGTCAGCATCGGGGGCGCGTGCACGGGGCGCGTGCACGGGGACCCAAATGCTGGCGGCGTGGAAGCTCCTTCAGATGTCCTTTCTGATAACATCATTGGTTACGCTGCTCTCACACACGAAGACTTTTGGAGTCACGGAGATTGTTTCCCTCAGAGTCTTTTTAGGTGCACCCATAACAAACCGAGTCACGAATGCGACTAGATCGGTCGCACTCGAGAGCCCTGAACTGGTTACTGTAATAGTGCATGTATATTATGGGATGTTGGGAGTTCATTAAGGAACCATCAGAGCAGATCCATGCTGCTGCTGTTTTTGATGACCTGCAGCCCGGTGGGGGGGGGGTCATGTAGGACCTGCTCTCTGTGGGGGGGTCGTGTCAGCGTTGTGTTCTGGTTGCAGGGCTGGAAGAAGGAGCGGGTGGTGGCCCAGTTCTGGGATGGAAAGATGATCCTGGTTCTGCCGGACGACCCCAAACACGCTGTGAAGAAGGTAAGGCCGGGTCGGCCGGTTTCAGTCCTCGTCAGCGGTGCTGACGGTCTGTTGGTGCGCAGGCGGAGGACGTGCGGCGCGTGGCGGACGACGAGCTGGGCTTCCAGCAGGTGGCGCTGAGCCGGCCCTCCCAATCCAAAACCTACCTGTTTATCAGCACCGACCGGACGGTGGTGGGCTGTGTGGTTGCTGAACCCATTCGCCAGGTGGGTTTGATGGTAGTCACTGCTGCCGTCCCAGACCCACGCTAACCCCCCGTCCCCCCCCAGGCGTACAGGGTGGTGCAGCAGGCGGTTGTAGCCGAGGCCTCGCCAGACGACTTCATGGAGCGCCATCGCGCCTGGTGCTGCTCCACCGTGCCAGAACCCGCTCTGTGCGGCATCAGTCGCATCTGGGTCTTTGGGCCGGCCCGACGCCAGGGCGTGGCCACCCGCATGCTGGACACGGTCAGGTGGGGGTCCACGCCGCCTTTCTGCTCTGAAATGTTGAGCTCTTCCTGATGCTCCTCCCCTTTTTCCCAGGAGCACGTTTGTGTTCGGGAGTCATCTGACCACAGAGGAGCTGGCGTTCTCTGACCCCACCCCTGATGGAAAACTGTTCGCCACCAAGTACTGCGACACCCCCACCTTCCTGGTCTACAACTTTGTTGCTTGAATGTTTCTGCTGAAGTTCTGAGGTTTTATTCATTTTTCTGTTTGTTCTGAGAAACCTGGAGCCTCGTTTGGTTGTACAGAACTTTAATAAACGTTATGATTCTATGACATCACTGTGGTTGTGCTGGGGGGGCAGGGGGAGAACTGAGCATGCTCAGTGCGGGTCCTCCAGGACGGCGTTGCTCTCCAGAGCCTGGACGATCTGGGATGCAGACGGTCTCTTCCTGGCGTCTTCCTCGGTGCACACATAGAAGAGCTCCACCATTCTCTGGTAGGAGCTTCCCAGAGGCTCCGCCTCCAGCGGCGGCCGCGTCCCCAGACACTCGTAGTAGGCGTCTTCGTCGAAGGTCTTCTCCATGGAGTCTGAGAAACAAGCGCAGTGTTGGTGACCCACAGACACAAGCGCTGCATCGAGCAGCAGCTCACCTTCACCTCCCCCCTCCTCCTCCCCCTCCAGCATCTCCAGGTGAGGCATGGACAGCGTCATCATCTCCCACAGAGTCAGACCCAAGGCAAAGATGTCCGCCCGGTCCGTGATCACGCCCCCCTCCAGAGCTTCTTTGGGTGTCCACGGCTCGGTGCCGATGTATTCTGCTTCCGGGTCAGAAACTGCAAACAGGAAGCTGTTAATGAGCAGCTGCTGTTTTCAAAATAAAAGACAAAAATCAAGAGTTATTTGTTCAGCGAATCAGCTTCCTCTGAACAATGACGTCTTCTGCATCCTCTAACTCTGGTTTAAATGATACATCTTCAGCATAAACTCACCAGCTCGTTGCGGCGAGTTTATACAGAGAAAACATTAATACCCAGAAGTCCCTCGCCCTGCCGGCGCCGGCCACAAAAAAAGAAAACTTGCCCCTGAAATCAACCCTCGACCACAACGCCTTGTTTTAGGCTTTCTACCTTTTTTCCCTTTGAGCATGCTCAGACTGGACGTCCCACCTGTCATGTTCTCGTCCAGCTGCAGAGACACGCCCACGTCGCAGATCTTCACACTCTCAAAGTCTCCTTTGATGACCACGTTGCAGGACTTCATGTCTCCGTGCAGCAGCTTCTTCTCGTTGTGAAGGTACTGCAAACACGAGAGGCGTGAAGTTCTGCAGAAGCACACAGACAGAAAGGAGGCGGGGTCTCACCTGCAGGCCGCGGGCCACATGCAGAGCCACCTTCTCGATGTTGGCGGCGGGGAACGCCTTCAGACCCTGCTCCTTCCTCTTCTCGATCAGGTCGTTGAGGGACTGCTCTCCGCCGTACTCCATGGCCAAACACTCGGAGCCGTCGGCGGCGGTGGCCACGGCGCGGAAACCTCAGAAAGAAACAGAGCATCCGGTCCCGACTGCCTTAAAGACGGTTCAGTTCCAGTGACACACCTGAAGCCCCTCCTCCTGGTCTACAACCCCCCAGAACGTCAGCATGAAGCAGCCCTCCTGATTCTGATGCTGTCAGTGAGTTTTCTGCAGCTTCAGCCTGAAGTCGTGTTTCAGTTCCTCTCTTTGGATAAAAGTGTGATAACTAAATACATATTTCAGTTCTGGTCTATGAACGTGTTCAGCTAAATATTAAATGGTGTTCAGTCATTCAGAAAATACTTTTGTCTGTAGAGACCTCCTGTAATAAGCCCCGCCCCTTTCCCCCATTCTTCCTATTGCTGTGTTTTCTTACCGACGATGTTGGGATGTTGGATTCCTTGCAGGAGGCGGGCCTCTTCCTTCAGACGGTTCTGGTAGACGGCAGCCTGTCTGGACTCACATTTGCTGTTGATCTTCTTCACGGCCCACGGAGACGCGTTCATCTGCTCCTCCCTGGGGGAGGACGCACAGGAGCTGCTCAGTCTGCTCTGATCCACAGACACCTCCCTTCTGAGTGACAGGCCGAGTCCGAGACCCGGACCAGCCGAGTCCGAGACCTGGACCAGCAGAGACCTGGACCAGCTGAGACTTGGACCAGCCGAGTCCGTGACCTGGACCAGCTGCTACTGAATGGGTACATCTGTAACTCAGATAATTTAGTTTATCGTTTTCAAAATGCAGAGAAGAAAACAAAAGAAACATCTGATCCAATCTCTTTAACAAATGAACTTAACGGTAATGAACTCAGGTGAAGGATTTGATCAGATCTCTGATCCACCAGCATCTGCTGGGGCCCGTTTCAAGAAGCAGGTTCAACAAATTTAGAGTT
>NC_050526.1:31165632-31172085 GCF_002922805.2 Oryzias melastigma
ACCCACTTTCCCGGGTTTGAGTTATCTCTCTTTCTGGAACCGAAGACTCAGAGTTTTACTGAATTTGGAGTTCACGAACTCAGAGTTCCAACAAAACCTGCTTCTTGGAACGGGCCCCTGATCATCATCAAAGTGAAAACAGAAACTTCTAACTTTGCGGTGCAGATGAAGTTGCTACAGACAGTTTGACAGCACCAGAACCCGGAGAGGTTCTAGTGGAGCAGACCGAGGGTCCAGATGTGAGTTCTGCCACAACAGAAGAAACAGACCCGGTGAACCCTGAAGAGTCCAGCAGAACCGTCAGTCCAGAACCGAGTCTGTCCTGAAGCGTGTTCATGGGAGAGCTTGACCTTCATGTGGAAATAAAGTTTAGGAACTGAAGTCTGCAGGAAAATGGGAAGTGTGGAGCGGCTGACCCGGACGGATCAGACCATCGATGAAACATCTGCAGCAGAAGACGGAATGTTCAGACGAGGGTCTGCAGGCAGCAGTGACCCCTAACTTACAGCCCTCATCTCCAGAAAACGTCTTCAGCGGGAAGAAGAACGAGTCCTGAAGGGATGGACCCCCAGAACCTGATCTTAAAGCGAGACCGACAGATCAGGCTTCCATCCAGAAGATCCAGAACCAAAGCTGGTTTTAGATTTGAATTCTTTTGATCATAAAACGTTGACGGATCAACGATTCTTCATGTAAACGTGTCCAGTAGATCTGGTCCAATTGGGCATGTGACGTGGCGTCTGCCTTCAGCCTCTGAACGACGAAAGAAGAGGATCGACCGCCGCCAAAGACGAGGATCGACCGCCGTCAAAGACGAGGATCGACCGCCGTCAAAGGTGAGGATCGACCGCCGCCAAAGACGAGGATCGACCTCGCCGTCAAAGACGAGGATCGACCGCTGTCAAAGGTGAGGATCGACCGCCATCAAAGACGAGGATCGACCGCCGCCAAAGACGAGGATCGACCGCCGTCAAAGATGAGGATCGACCGCCGTCAAAGGTGAGGATCGACCGCCGTCAAAGATGAGGATCGACCGCCGTCAAAGACGAGGATCGACCGCCGTCAAAGACGAGGATCGACCGCCGTCAAAGACGAGGATCGACCGCCGTCAAAGACGAGGATCGACCGCCGTCAAAGACGAGGATCGACCGCCGTCAAAGACGAGGATCGACCGCCGTCAAAGACGAGGATCGACCGCCGTCAAAGACGAGGATCGACCGCCGTCAAAGACGAGGATCGACCGCCGTCAAAGACGAGGATCGACCGCCGTCAAAGACGAGGATCGACCGCCGTCAAAGACGAGGATCGACCGCCGTCAAAGACGAGGATCGACCGCCGTCAAAGACGAGGATCGACCGCCGTCAAAGACGAGGATCGACCGCCGTCAAAGACGAGGATCGACCGCCGTCAAAGACGAGGATCGACCGCCGTCAAAGACGAGGATCGACCGCCGTCAAAGACGAGGATCGACCGCCGTCAAAGACGAGGATCGACCGCCGTCAAAGACGAGGATCGACCGCCGTCAAAGACGAGGATCGACCGCCGTCAAAGACGAGGATCGACCGCCGCCAAAGATGAGGATCGACCGCCGTCAAAGACGAGGATCGACCGCCGTCAAAGACGAGGATCGACCGCCGTCAAAGATGAGGATCGACCGCCGTCAAAGGTGAGGATCGACCGCCGTCAAAGGTGAGGATCGACCGCCGTCAAAGACGAGGATCGATTCTCTCAGCCCACCTTCCAGTCCTGGACCAGAACCAGAACCAGACCAGAACACACACCTGCTCATCAGGTAGACACTGACTCCGGTACCGCAGCCCAACTTCTTCATGAAGGGGGAGGCCGGGATGGTGACAGGAGTCCCGCCTGAGCTCCTGGTCCGGACGGTTTTCGGAGTTTTGAATCCGTCTTTGGACGCCATTCTGCTGGTACCAGAGTGGACCGTCAGACCCTCGACCGGAAACTGGATCGGGTTTCTGCAGTGGTGAGTGAAGAGGACAAAACAAACAGGCTGAACGTAAAGATCCAGAATTCTGACTGAAATAAAACAACATTTAACTGAGAGGCTGCAGTTTGATCACAAGTTCTGAGGATCTGGATCAGATTGTGGTTCCAGAGAGAACAAACTAGGATCATCTGGTGTTCTGATCCGATTGATTTCATTCTAAATCCATGTTATAATGGTGGGTCGATCAGGGGCCCGTTTCAAGAAGCAGGTTCAACAAATTTAGAGTTCGAACCTGAACTTAGAGTCACTGGACTCAAAATTCTCAAACTCAGGGTTTTCGGTTCCAGAACAGCTGAAAATGTTTGAATCAATCAACTTGAAGTTGTCAGAACCAGAATCAGGTGTGAGCGTCGCGACCATAAAAAGCCCTGATCAATGGAGCAAAGACAGCACGATTCACCATGGCAACGGGGACAAACAGCTGAGTTACGTACTTCCGGTGGCGGAAATTGATAAGTTCCTTCAAGCAAATGCGACTATAGGAGAACATTTTCATCAAGAAAAGCAACACAGCTGCAGCGGTAGAACAGAGAGAAAATATCTGCAGTTATTTGAATCATTTCTAATAATGAATAAATAATGTCAGGAAGGTTATTTTGTCTCTTGTTGAGTAAGGAATGGTTTTTGATCTGTTACTAATTTAACCAGTAATCTCCGTAATCGCATGAATGACCAGTTTTGGTAACCCCCCCCCCCACCTACACACACAGATATCACTGCACGCTAAAAAGAAACTGTAGCTGCATATGTTAAAAAAGTATTTATTTAATTTTAATTCTCAAGACTTAAAAAACATTCGCCGAATTCTTTTTTTTAAGCGTAAAAACAAATTCCGTAGCCGGAAAACGAACTCGCAAACTCCGCAGAGGGAAGCAGCGTTGCTGACGACTGAGCTAATGTTCGACGCAAGTGCTGGACGGTAGATGAGTTCAGATGGTTTCTCGGTGTGTGACATTCCATAATTTCTATTGTTATGGGTTTAAAATAAGGAAAAGAAAACTGTATTTTTTAATAGCGAGTGCCTGGAAAAACTCACTATTTATAATATCGCTCAAATAAAAATGAACTCGAAAAACTGCATTACCTCAGATAATGCATGTGTGAATGCATTATCGCATTGTGTAAAGTTGTGTTAAATTTGTGTAACTTGTGTAATTGTAATATTGTGTAGTAAAATCATGAATTTCCTGAACATGCTGGATGTGTAAAATTGCATAAAATTTGCACAAATTTGTGTAAAATTGTGTAAAGTTGTGTTAAATTGTGTAATTTTGTGTAACTTGCATGAATTTTAACAATGCTGGAAGTACAAGCATGAATTTCTGGACATACTGAATGTTTTAAATTGCTTAAATTGCATAAAGTGTGTAATTTGCAGGGATTTGTAAAAAAAATCCTATTAGTTATAATGGGGCTGAAAAAACGCACAAATTGTGTTACTACGCAAAAACTGTAAAGTGCACAACTACTAATAATACAAGCAGTAATGTCCTTAACGAGCTGAACGTTTTGATACCAAGATTGTGTAAATCACATAAAGTGTGATAAAGTTTTTACGTGTCAAAAAACGTAAATAAAGAATCTCAATAGTGTAAATGCATTGAATACATTCACACTATTTGGAAACTGCAGTCAGTCGACTCGTGTCCTCCAAATCCTCTACCGACGTAAATAACATTTCCTCTGGATTAATCAGCCTCTTCTCTACATGATCCTCTATGAATGAACATGTCATTCTGGTTTCTGAGTGGTGGAAACGTGACGTCTCTAATGTGAATGTTCTCTAAATGTTAATGAGGAACTCATATTTGAACATCTTTCACTTTAAAAAGGGGCGGAGACCTCAGAGAACTCTAAGTTTCCTGAAGAAAACCTGCTACCAACCAGGTTTCGTTCACAGACTCAGTTACCATAGTGATTGATTCTGAGTTCAGCTTAACCCGCTTCTTGGAACGGGCCCCAGGTGATCGATCTCACCCAGATTTCATTCACTATCGCTGCGATCAGCTGTTCTCTCCTTATTCCGGTCCGGAAATAACAACACGATCGTCTGTAAACGAACAACCTACACTAGCTAACAACAGTAATTAGCGAGTCCTCTAACGGAGGCCGTTTTATTTCAACATGATCGTAGTTTTTAAATATTCTTACCGCCGACTCTTCCTGCGGAGTAAACAAACAAGCGCGCCAAAAACCTCTCTTTCGGTTTGCTACGGACTCCGACGAGGGACACGTTTAAGATGTGCGCTGTAGCGGCACCCATAGACTGTATACAAGAATAACTGGACAGAGCAACCCCCCCTCCTTCCGTGTTCATACAGGAAGTACCACTGGGTTGCAAAAAGGCCAAAGTCCCATTGACTTCCATTGAGAAACAGACAGTTATTTCTCAGTCATTTTATATCTCAGAATAATCATTCTTCCTCTGCTGCTTTCTGATTAACTTCTTTTTTCTAATCCTAATTTTTTTTAAAGATTTTTTTCCATTATCACAAGTTATTAGAGTTATAAATTGACCAATCAGATGGCTCAATAAGCGTTTGTGGGTCTGACGTCGACCGTCTGGGGGGTTTGATTGACAGATGACGGGTAGCCAATGGGAGCAGACTTCATCAATGGGTCCGTGAAGACCTTTTAACACCTACTTTACAATTCAACAATGTACCAATCATTGTCCTACTGTTGTTTTCCTCAATGGAATGTACCGATGCAGCAGTTTAAAACAACAAGAGGAGCATGCTGTCGACATTTTTAGATGAGGATTCACTCTGTAGGAATAGATTTCACTCTGAGGTTATGTGATTTGGACTTTTTTGTTTGTTTAACGTTCGTTTTTCTTTATTTCACTGTTTTGGTTGTAACTTATAAATAATAAGTTGCATATATGCTCATAAAATCACCAACCAAAGTTTCATCTTCTTCACTTTTCCAGCTTCAGCCTGAATTAGACGCAGCCGTCTGAGGAGCGCGAGACAAACTTGAAAGGACCTGGTCGTGTTTTAAACAGAAAAAAGATCCAGCTGTTCACTTGTTAGGATGGTTATTTATTTTAAATACAGCTGAACGCACTTCTCACGTGCATCTGATCAGACTGTAACCGGGCCGCGAATGACAACTGAAAAGCTGCAGCGCGCGTGAGAGGGACACGCACATTTCTCCAGCGGCGTCACCCAAATGCTCCTTTTATCTCGACAAAAAGGAATAAATGTAAGTAAATCCCAAAGGACCGCTGACAGAATCAAATGTTGGAATGGTTCTCCCTCAAAGGCTTCAACAATGACTTGTACAATTCTCCGGCGTTATTAAAGTAGAAGCTGTTTACATCCTGCGGTCTCATGGTCGTGGAAAGAGGCGGGGACTCACAATAAACTCACTCCTGATTGGCGACAGTACTTCCTGTAGATTCATGACTCAGCTATGACTCAGACCAATCGCTGAAGATGGGTTGCAGACGTTTGCAAAATGGCGATATCCGTTTCAGGAAGTGACGGTGAAAGCGGCGGCCTACTTTCACGAGGAGTGGAAGTAATGCATTTCCAATGGGGGACATTATGGCTCCAGAAGTCCAGTATTATTAGACTATCTATGGTAGTAATCCTGTTTGTGTTGAAGGAAGATTCAGATGAAGGTTAGATCAGGGGCCCGTTCCAAGAAGCAGGTTTTGTTGGAACTCTGAGTTCCTGAACTCCAAATTCAGTAAAACTCTGAGTCTTCGGTTCCAGAAAGAGAGATAACTCAAACCTGGGAAAGTGGGTCAAACCAAGCCCGTTCCAAGAAGCAGGTTAAGCTGAACTCAGAATCAATCACTATGGTAACTGAGTCTGTGAACGAAACCTGGTCGGTAGCAGGTTTTCTTCAGGAAACTTAGAGTTCTCTGCGGTCTCCGCCCCTTTTTAAAGTGAAAGATGATCAAATATGAGTTCCTCATTAACATTTAGAGAACATTCACGTTAGAGACGTCACGTTTTCACCACGCAGAAACCAGAATGACATGTTCATTCATAGAGGATCATGTAGAGAGGAGGCTGATTAATCCAGAGGAAATGTTATTTACGTCGGTAGAGGATTTGGAGGACACGAGTCGACTGACTGCAGTTTCCTGATTCATTTTTATTTCAGCGATATTATAAATAGTGAGTTTTTCCAGGGACTCGATATTAAGAAATACAGTTTTCTTTTCCTTATTTTAGACCCATAACAATTGAAATTATGGGATGTCAAACGCCGAGAAACCATTTCAAATCATCCTTTTCTTGTGTCGAACATTGGCTTAGTTGTCAGCAACGCTGCTTCCCACTGCGGAGTTTGCGAGTTCGATTCCCGACTTTGGAAATTATTTTTATGCTTAACAAAAAGAATTCGGGGAATATGTTTTAAGTCTTGAGAATTAAAATTAAATAAATACTTTAACATATGCAGCTACAGTTTCTTTTTAGCGTGCAGTG
>NC_050526.1:31172749-31183364 GCF_002922805.2 Oryzias melastigma
GAACCAGAACTGAACCAGAACTGAACCAGAACTGAACCAGAACCGTCCATAAGCTGCAGCTTTTGTCCTCCAGTAGGAAAACTGATCAGTTCACAAAACTCTGACGAAGCATCAGAACTTTTCAGGTCCGTTTCATCACCCAGAATGTCCTAGAATCTAGTCTGTTATTTAAGAAGCTAAATACACAGATTTCTATGTTTAAATGATATAAAGTGAGAGATTCATATTTTTGACTTTGCTTTTACGGAGATGATGTCATTCAGATTTTGGGGCGCTGACCCGTCTGCTTCCATGTTTAGAGTTTGGACCTGTGTGACCCGGTCCAGCCTCATTTATTCCTGTCCGGTCTGGGTTCTGGACACGTGCTGCAAATTTTTGCTCATATTTTAGCTGCTTTCATGTTTTTATCCTGAAACCATGTCTGTGTCAAGCTGCCAATCAGATCTTTTAAAAACTACAGACGTCAAAAATAATGTTTGCAAAGCTCGAAGAAATATTCCAAACTTTCTGTACACTTTTGAAATATTAAATGGACTGAACATCGATAAATTTCCTCTTAGAAAAACTCCTTAGTTACTCTCAGCCAATCGGGGGTTGCCACCAGCGTGACCCCGCCCCCCTGTCCTTGCAGGTCCAGGTAAAGATGTCATGAAAACCGCCTGCTGGAGCATAGACTGTATATACCAGCAGAGTTTGAGGTTGTGACTGGACTTTATTTTTGGGGAGACACCGCCCTCTAGTGGTAACAAGAGGAACATCCGGGAAACTTGGTCAGCTGATTAAAACGGTTCAGTGTTTTGTTGTTTTTATTGACAGTAGATTGTAGACATTACAGAATATAATATTATATATTTATATACATATGAAGACAAAATTAATTCAGTCCAAGCACTAGTAAAAGAGAGAAAAAACAGCTAAATTTACAACATAAAATGCTAATTTAAAACACAAGTAACCATAGTGTAGAAAGTCCCTGTTATTCCGTGGGACTACATTACCCAGAAATCCTAGCGGTCATGTGACGAGCGCGGAGGGATACAGTTCCAACTCGTGCTCGTAGCTCACGAAGCCATGCGGTGAATCTGGGTTGTTGAGACTGTTGCGCGTCATATAAATGTGAGTTATGAATAATTAATCCGTAGTTTATCCTTAATGAGGTGATTTAGTTATATCATGATGTTTTTGGCACATGTTGGTTCAAGTTTCTACCAACGTTTTGTAGAGTTTAATTAGTCGCTAATGAAACTCATTTTGGTTTGGAGCGCCCTCTAGTGGCGAGTTGATGGAGCATTCTAGTTTGTGTAATGCATTAATGTGATTCATTTAAATGACCAATTTTGTTTATTATCTTTACATTTGTGAGTTTTATATATCTGTGGGATATATATTAGTTTCAGTTTATGTTTATTGTGTTTCTTTATCCTTTAGAAACCACGCCCACATACAAACCCAGTCTGTAAACCATGTTTTCGCCGATTGAAGGCAGTTCTTTCCAACGTCTCTGGATGTGAGTCTCCTTCTGACAGAGGACCTTAAAAATAACCCCTTTCACATAGAATAAAAAATAAACATTTTTAAGTGTAGTCAAAGATCTAAATTGATTTTATGTATTAATTGGGCTGCACGGTGGCGCAGTGGTTAGCGCTCTTGCCTCACAGCGAGAAGGCCCCGGTTCGACTCCCGGCTGGGACCTTTCTGTGTGGAGTTTGCATGTTCTCCCCGTGCATGCGTGGGTTTTCACCGGGGACTCCGGCTTCCTCCCACCGTCCAAAAACATGCTTCATAGGTTCATTGGTGACTCTAAATTTCCCCTAGGTGTGAATGTGAGAGTGAATGTGTGTGATTGAGGCCCTGAGACAGACTGGTGACCTGTCCAGGGTGTACCCCGCCTTCGCCCTTCAGTAGCTGGGTTAGGCTCCGGCACCCCCGCGACCCCGAAGGGGACAAAGCGGTCAGGAAGATGGATGGATGGATGGATTTATGTATTAATTTTTTTAACCTTTATTTGACCTGGAAATCCTGTTGAGATTAGATCTGTTTTTTAAGGGAGATCTGAGCTAATAAATAAGATTATCCATTCATTAAAGTGTGAGGAAAATCTCATCCATCCAGGCAAACTAACAAACTATTTTTTCTTTATCTTTTTTAAAGAGTTACAGAAAACATGAAACTCGTTTTTAAAAAACAAAAAATCTCTTTCAAAAATTGACTTTTGTGAATTAAGAATTTACCAAAAATAATTAAGTTGTTGAACTAAAAATTAGTCTTCTCTTTGTCAATAAATCCAAACTGAATATTAGAATACCTAAATAACAGAATAGAATTTTTTGTTGAAAACAACGCATTTATATCTCTCCAAAATCTTTTAGCCGCATAACATTCATCAATACTTCTGGGTTTCAGTTTCACATATATTATCATGAATATCAAACCTTAAAATTCTTTACACAGATAAATATTGACAATTGTTTCAAAACTGATCATTCATTTTTGGTAGAAGGAAAATGGAAATACATTTGATCTAATATTACAAGTATCACTATTTGAAAAAGATGGGACACATTTTTTTTAATAGGTAGAGATAAAACTCTGTATGTCAAAGATGATCTTAAAAGTTTATTAACACGCTTTAGATCAGACGGAAGGACATTATCAATCAGTGATGGGAGCTGAGGGAAAATCGAGGAATGGTGTACATTTGTTTTAATCAGTTGAATTAGTTTAGGGGAAACTGCCTTAATGACTCTAGAATATTCTATATTTGTACAAACAAACAGATACTTGATCCTAAATTCAGTGTGACTAAGGAAAGTACCATGGTACATATTCCTTTATCCATCCAAATTTAATAACGTTTTTTTGTAGAGAACAAATCTATTGTTCCAGATGAATGAAGTATGAGGGCTGAAGTTGTGGGCGTAGATCAGGGGTCACCAATGTGGTGGACGTCTGTACCAGGGTGACCCCAAAGACCACACAAGGTGCCCGCAGGTCTCTTCTAAAAATAGCACAACTCACTTCTGAGCTGCGTCTAAAATGACATTTTATTCTGTTGCTATTTGTTTTAATGTGACAAGATTTGTTTTAAAAATGTGTGATTTTTCATTACATAGTTGATAAACATAATTAGACAGTGAAAATGGGACATTTTACCATGAAATGTAAGAAATCATCTGAAAATGTAACAATTACTGAGATTAATAAAGTTCTGAATATTGATTTGTTGTCATTGTTGATATTTATGGTGAGAAATTAGTCTTTACATAGAGGAGGATCATTATTCAGTAATAATGTGGAACTAAAGGTAAATGTGTCATTTCAAAATGGTAGGCCTTCGTATGTACCATGAAGCTCTGGTTGAAAAAGGTTGGCAGAAACTTAAACATTACTAAATACATTCAAACATGACAAACCCATGGAGACCCAAACCAGTGACGTAACAGAACTGAAGACCTGACACTTAAATCGGCTGAGAGTAATTAACTAAATGAAGACAGCTGTGGATGATTTGACCTGGACATGGTCAGTCTGACAGAAACAGAACAAGACAAAAGCTAAGCACTGAGTCATGACACTTCTCCAGTTTTGTAATAAACTTCTATTGGATTGAAGAGCAGCAGAGCAGCCACACCTGGCTCAGCACGCTACGGCGGACGACGGCCCACTGTTCGGCAAGCAGCGACTACCGAGCCCGGAAAGCCCTCCTAACCCGGACCGCTTTTCCTGGTGAGCGTAAACCAGCGCTTGTTGTTGTAACATGATACCTTCTACCTCTTCGGCTCCCAGCCCTCTTTCCTGCCCCACTTGTCATATGTTTAGTCAGGATCCCGCCTCATTTAATGAGGACAATGGTCGTTGTGTTAACTGTAGCCTGATCTCAGACCTGTTATCCAGGCTCGAACAGCTCGAACAGAGCTCAATGGAAGCTAAACCAGCTAGCCATGTTGTTGTCACTCGGAGCGCTAGCCGCGCTAGCAAAGCTGACTTAGCTAGCATCCCACCGCCCTCTCAGCAGCCGAGGAATCCCCAGGATGAGTTTGTACCGGTGGGGAAAAAGCACAGAGCTAAACCTAAGCCCGCAGAGCGCCCGGAGCTCCCTGTACGGAACAGGTTTTCTCCCCTCAGTAACGCACCAACTGAACCGAAAACCCTGGTCATCGGCTCCTCCGAGGTCAGACACGTAAAGCTAAAGGGAGCTACAGTTAGATGTTACCCGGGAGCCAGAGTTGGTGACATCGAAGGAAACCTCCGAATGTTAGCCCAGAGTAAGGCGAGGTTCCGTCGGGTCGTAATTCACGCAGGTGGCAACGACGCCCGACGAAGACAATCAGAGATTCTTAAACTAAACGTAGAATCGGTGTGTAAACTGGCTAAATCTGTGTCAGACACAGTAGTTTTCTCTGGTCCTCTCCCAAACGTGGTCAGTGATGAAATGTACAGCCGCTTTTCATCTTTTAACCGCTGGCTAGCTAAATGGTGCCCAGAAAATGGCGTTAGCTTTGTGGATAACTGGAGCATGTTTTGGGGAAAGCCCGGCCTCATGCGCAGAGATGGCATTCATCCCAGTTTGGACGGAGCGGCTCTTCTGTCCAGAAACATTTCTGCTAGCTTTAGCCATGCAGCCTGACAACTCAGAGAGGAGACCCGGGGAGAGAGCAGTAGTTTAAAACTCTCCCCTGAGCGGCCTTTAGCACCGATGCTAACCCCAAACAGGGCTAGCCCAGCAGCTCCTAGCGTTAGCTTATGTGCTGGAAGGCAAATGAACGGAATGAATCACAGTAACAAAAATTATGATGTCATTAAATGTGGGCTACTAAACATTAGATCAATTTCCTCAAAGTCCCTATTAGTTAATGAATTGATTAATGATAATAAACTTAACCTGCTAGCTCTAACAGAAACCTGGCTAAAACAGGATGATTATGTTCGGCTAAATGAAGCAACCCCCCCTAGCTATAATAACTATCAGAAATCCAGGATTACTGGGAAAGGAGGTGGGTTAGCAGTAATTTCAGAGTCATGCTTGATCCTTAACATTAAAGTTAAACACATTTATAATTCATTTGAGAGCATTGTACTATCTATAAATCACCCAAACAGAAAGACTCAAAAAGCAGTTTTATTTATAATTATTTATCGCCCTCCCGGCCCGTATTCAGAATTTTTATCTGAGTTTTCAGAATTTTTATCAAATATTATTTTAGATTCTGACAAAATCATAATTTCAGGAGATTTTAATATTCATTTTGATGATTCCAGTGACTGTCTTGGAAACGCATTTGCGGCTTTAATAGAAAATGTTGGTTTCACACAAAATGTAAATCAACCTACTCACTGTCACAAGCACACCCTGGACCTTGTTTTAACTCATGGAGTTGAGATTAGCCAGCTGAATGTCCTTCCTCATAACCCCATACTCTCAGATCATTTTCTAATTACCTTTCAGTTTAAATTAGAAAATGCTACTGCTCCAATAAATAAGAAAGAGCTTAAACGAACATTATCTGACCGTTCTGTGTCCGAATTTAAACTCGCAGTCCAACCAATGTTTAGTAACATGTTGGATAAATATTCTCAGAGCTCTTTAAGCCCCGTTGATAATGATCAGTTTGTCAATGATACCATGCAAGCCCTCAGAGGAACACTTGATGCTGTTGCCCCTCTGAAGCTTAAGCTTGTTAGACAAAACAGAGTAGCACCGTGGTTTAACGCTGAAACACGTTCCCTAAAACAAATAACTCGTAAATTAGAAAGAAAATGGCGCCGTTCCGGATCAGAGCACTCTCTGAATGCTTGGAAATGTAGCCTCTTAAGTTATAAAAAATCCCTGCGTAAAGCGAGAACTCAATATTACTCAACTTTAATAGCAGAAAATGCAAATAATCCAAGATTTCTCTTTAGTACTATAGCCAGGCTGACCAGCAGCCACAGCTCGGTTGAACCACATATTCCTGCTACTATCAGCTCTGAAGATTTCCTTCAATTCTTTGATAATAAAATCTCAAATATTAGACAGAAGCTAAATGTGGTTATTCCCACTATCGACCCAAAGCAGGCAGAAGTCGTAGAAATAAAGGCATCCATAGAAACGTCTGTAACATTAGACTGCTTTACTGCTGTGGACCAAGCAGAAATAGCATCAGTTATTACGTCTTCTAAAACCTCCACTTGTCTCTTAGACCCAATCCCCACTAAACTTTTTAAAGAAATCTTCCCCCTTATTAGTGAATCCATATTAACCATAATAAATACCTCTCTAGAGACTGGTTATGTGCCTCAGTCTTTTAAATATGCTGTTGTTAAACCTCTTTTAAAAAAACCCAGCCTGGATCCTGACATTCTAGCCAACTATAGACCAATATCTAATCTCCCATTCATATCTAAAATCCTAGAAAGAGTTGTAGTAAAGCAGCTGCAGTGCCACCTACAGGACAATAATCACTTTGAAGATTTTCAGTCAGGGTTCAGACCTCACCATAGCACTGAAACTGCACTGGTCAGAGTTACCAATGATTTGCTATTAGCTTCAGAAAAGGGACTAATCTCTGTTCTGGTCCTGTTAGACCTCAGCGCAGCCTTTGATACCATCGACCACAGCATCTTACTCCAGAGACTAGAGCATGACATAGGGATCAGGGGATCTGCCCTCCAGTGGTTTGAATCCTATTTATCTGATAGATACCAGTTTGTTAATGTAAATGGACAGTCCTCTCATTGTACTAGAGTTAGCTACGGAGTCCCTCAGGGCTCAGTTCTAGGGCCCATTCTGTTCACGCTTTACATGCTGCCCTTAGGAAACATAATCAGGAAACATAGCATTAACTTTCACTGTTATGCAGATGATACACAGCTGTATTTATCCATTAAACCTGACCAGAATGACCACCTAGAGAAACTGAATTCATGCATCAGAGACATTAAGACCTGGATGACAATTAATTACCTCCTCCTGAACCCAGAAAAAACTGAGGTCATGATACTGGGTCCTAAACACCTGAGAGATGCTCTCTCAGATCAGATAGTCTCCTTGGATGGTGTAAATGTTGCCTCCAATTCTTCAGTCAGAAACTTAGGGGTTTTATTTGACCAGGATTTATCATTTAAGGCTCACATATCTCAAGCTTGTAAAACTGCATTTTTTCATCTACGTAATATAGCCAGGATCAGGAATATGTTATCTAAAAGTGACGCTGAAAAACTCATCCATGCATTTGTTACGTCTAGACTGGATTACTGTAACTCTTTACTAATAGCATGCCCGAAAAGTTCTTTAAAAAGTTTTCAGCTTGTCCAGAATGCAGCAGCAAGATTGTTAGCAGGAACTAGTAGAAGAGAACACATCACTCCTGTGTTAGCTTCTCTCCACTGGCTACCAGTTGAATCCAGGATCAAGTTCAAAATCCTCCTGTTAACCTATAAGGCTCTGAATGGTGTGGCCCCATCCTATATTAGAGATCTCATAGTTCCTTACCAACCAGTCAGAACACTTCGTTCACAAAATGCTGGACTGCTTGTAGTTCCTAGAATTTCTAAAAGTACAGTTGGAGGTAGAACCTTCAGCCATCAAGCCCCTGTTCTATGGAATAAGCTCCCAGCTCATGTCAGAGAGGCCAGCACAGTTTCTACCTTCAAAACTAGCCTTAAAACATTCCTCTTTGGACAGGCGTTCTGCCAGGCTAGCTAGTAATCAGAGAATATTCCCTCTCATGTGGTCCTTGTGAGGCTAGATTAATAAATTAATATTGATGCGTTTAAATATAAATTTAGATTTTCCATCAGCGTTATTTTTCAGATCAGCTCTGGGGTTCTGTTCTCTATTCTCATCTACTTCTCCTCTCTTCTATTCTTTATTATTTATTGTATTTAGTTCTCCATGCTTTTGTTGGTGCAGTTCCATTCACATGTTGTTCTTCTTTCCCACTCTCCTCTGGGGAGCGGGAGAGATTTCAGATCCCCGGTGGATCGCCCACGCTCCCACTCTTGGCCGTGGACCACGCCCCCGACACCATCCTGCATCTCTGAGTGAGAGTGATTCCTGCTGGGTCATCTCCCTCCTGGTCGTGGACTGCACTTCTGCTTCATCTTGACTATGGACTTCATCATCACTCGTCCCTCAGCTTTATCTGAATGAACTCTTAGATTCGTAGTTGTAGAAGCTAATCTTTCTTTAACTGTTCTGGTATCGCCTGTCCGTCCTGGGATAGGATCTCTCCTTCATGTGGGAATCCCTAAGGTTTCTTCTTTTTTCCTGACTCAGGTTTTTTTAGGAGTTTTTCCTTACCGGGAGGGAGGGTCTAAGGGCAGGGATAACCAGTTTATGTAGTCTGTTTAGTTTTTAACAATTGTTTATATTTTGAAGCCCAATGAGGCAAATCTCTTTGTGATTTTGGGCTATATAAATAAAATTGAATTGAATTGAATTGAATTGAAATGTTTCTTTGTAACCAACTGTTTCAAATATTTTGTTTTTTGTCAATTATTGATTGAATATTAGTATTCTATCTATACTTATTATTTGTATTAATCATTATTCCTCAGTATTGCGTTTAATTTTTTACGGGGATATCATAAATTTGAGTTTCTTTGGTATCATGGATTATAATTATTTCACATTTGTTCTTGTTTAATTCAGACCTGAAGCTTGGCAGAATAAACACAGATTTTTCTTCACATTTTGGAATCTGTTTATTGCAGGAGTTACGTTCTACAAATAACTGGTGACGGTGAAATCCGTGAATTAGGATTATAGATGTTAAACTCTTCACTACACACGTTCTACACTCAGACATTTTCAGACTTTTCTCTAGTTTAAACTCTCAAAGCTTAAACAAAATAAGTCAGGATTATAGAATGAAAACAAAGATCTGATCGTGATCAAAGATTCATAGAGATCAGGATGTTTCTGTACAGGAGATAGCACGGAGGAGATTGATTGACAAGCTCTCCAGCCTATCAGGACGCAGAACAGGGTTCACTGTTTAAAGAAAGAAGCAGCAGCACGATCGCTCTGAAAGAATCAACCAGACCAAAAGGTGAGAGCTCTGGATTCTGTTGACCGGATCTGGGGGTTCGGGGGGGTAGTAAACTCACGTTCTGTGAGGGTCTCAATCATGTGGCCAGATTGAAAAATAAAAAAAAATCAGGGGGCTGATGGTGTTTAGGGGCCGGGTCAAATGTGATGTAAATGTGAGTCCTTTTTTAGACTATGACATTCTGAAAGACACATTTGAAAATTCATTTACTTATTTTACAAAAGAGGTTAATTTTAATAAAAACATCTTTAATTTGTAACCACTGAAATGTCAGAAATTATTGTTGGAAGACAAAGATGTAACTTAAAGTTCTTGGTAGAAAATGCTCCTAACCTTCCACCATAATGAACTGAGAGTTGCTTCAATTCAGCTTCATAGAACTGTTCAACCTGAAAACGTCCTTTCAGTCTAAACTCAGGATTTCAGCAGAAACTGCTGCTTAAAACGGGACCTGCTGCTGTTCCTGCTGTCATTCCTGTGGTTGGAGTTTTATTCTGTTCTGTGGTTGATGATGTTTCTGCTGTTTGTCCTGTTCTGTTGCTCATTCGTTTCCTGTAGTTTCCAATGGTTGTTCTGCTGGTGCTGCTCTTCTCACTCCTGTTTCTTTGGTCCTGATGTTGTTCTTGCTGTTTCGGTTGATGTTTTCTCTACTGTTGTTGGTGTTGCTTTTTCTGCAGTTCAGATGACGCATTCAGCCAAAAGTCTGGAAGCCAGTCGGCTCTTAAGACTCTGGAGGTGTTGAGAAACACAGAGGGGATGTGATGGAGAACAAGTGGAACTTCCTTCTCAGAAGATCCCAGCCGTCTTCTCAGAAAACATTAGGTTCAGTCTGGATCTGCAGAACTCTCCAGCTCGGTCCCGCTGTGGTCAGATGGCGCAGGTCACAGCGGCGTCCTCCACGTGGCCACAGTTAGTTTTGCCCCAGCCGGAAAACGTGCACTGATGGATGGTATCTTCAGCCCCTGTGCACGCCACATCGTCCATCCAGATCAAACCGGATCCTGCACACAAGCACAGTCAGGCTGTGGTTCAGCAACACGAAAACAGAACACCCCCATACCACCAACACACACCAAAAGTTGAAGATCTTCAACTTTCACTTGGAATAATGGAAATAAAAAATTGCTGCACTATTTTTTGTATAAAAAGCTAACATAAAATTAAAACTAGGGATGTAACAGATTACAGAACTCACGGTTCAGATCGTGTCCCGGTTTTAGGGTCACATTTTAAATCATATCATGGTTTTAGAGTCACAGTTTGGATCATATCATGGTTTTAGAGTCACAGTTTGGATCATATCATGGTTTTAGAGTCACAGCTTGGATCATATTATGGTTTTAGGGTCATGGTTTGGATCATATCATGGTTTTAGGGTCATGGTTTGGATCATATCATGGTTTTAGGGGCATGGTTTGGATCATATTATGGTTTTAGGGTCACATTTTAAATCATATCATGGTTTTAGGGTCACAGTTTGGATCATATCATGGTTTTAGGGTCACAGTTTGGATCATATCATGGTTTTAGAGTCACAATTTGGATCATATCATGGTTTTAGGGTCATGGTTTGGATCATATTA
>NC_050526.1:31189549-31190391 GCF_002922805.2 Oryzias melastigma
TTTAACCATTATCCAGTAGTTTCGGATTTTAGGGCAATCCCAAAATATATGTGTTTGATCTCCTGTTTTGCCACACTGTCTCCAGCATTGTGCTAATACAGATTGTTTTGTGAACTTGGAGATAACCATTGGTGTATAAAAGTATCTAATTTTACATTTACAGTCGAACTCTCTCCATTGTTGGCTGTTGAGACATTTGTGGCAGTTTTCAAACATTTGGTCCCATGAATCGTTTTCAATTGTATTGTTGGACTCTAATTCCCATTTTTCTTTTATTGCGTAAGTATTATGTGTTGTACACGATGACAGTCTCTTGTATATCTGAGAGGTAAGATTTTGCACTGGAGTCTGTTTTTCTAATATAACTATTATGAGTTCTTCTATGCAGTTTGGTTTTTTTTTAATTCTCTCCCTTTCTTTGTGGTTTGTAATATAGTTTCTGATTTGTAAATATCTGTAAAAGTCTTTTTTGGTGAGATCATATTGTTCCTGCAACTGGGAGAAAGATTTAAGGTGTTCTCCCTCAAATAACTGATTTAAAATAACGAGGCCTTTCTCTGCCCATCTTTTAAAGCCCACATCCCCTAATGATGGTGGAAATTCCACGTTTTCTGCTATGGGCATGGGCATGGGCCCGGCCACTTTTAGAGACCGGTATCTAAAGTAGCAGACACCTGAAGACCTGGAAAATATTGGAGAGTGGTGTCTATTAGAGACTCACCACTGTTAAAAGATTTTAAACTATTACAAAGTTACTGCCTTTTTATCTTTTTTATTTTTATTTATTTATTTTTTTGAACTTTGCTTTATTTGAAACATATTTCTGAGATATTTTGACACGC
>NC_050526.1:31191348-31192947 GCF_002922805.2 Oryzias melastigma
TTATAATATTCTCCAGTGAATCCATCTATTCCTGGTGATTTGTTGCTTTTTAATGCATTAATTGAATCTTTAATTTCTTTTTCAATAATTGGTTCAACTTATATTTCTGTTTCATCCTCTGTCAGTTTATTAAGTCTCAGGTTTTTAAAAAAGCTATTTATTTTCTCCTCTTTGGATTCTAAAGTTTGATTCTTGTATAGTACCCTGTAGTAGTCAGCAAAAGTATTAGATATTGTTTTGGGATTAGTTTCAATTTTGTGGGAATTAGGCTCTTTAATTTTTGAAATCACACGACTAGCTTGTAATTTGTGTAGTTGAAATGATAATAATTTACTTGCCTTATTGCCCATTTCATAATATTTTCTGTCAATGAATCTTAAAGCTCCTTCTGCTTTATAAGCTAATATTTCATCTAATTTAATTCTCGCTTCGGTAAGACTATCTAGTGTATTTTGTTTACCAAATTGTTTGGGTTCTTTTTCTAATTGTTTAATACTTGTTTCTAATTCAATTTGTTGTCTCAGTTTTTCTTTTTTAATCTTGAACCTACAGATATTATTATTCCTCTTATTGTCGCCTTTCCTGCATCCCACAGAGTAGATGGTGAAACCATACCGTTATCATTTAAGGCGTAATAGTCCAGAATGGCTGATCTTATTTCTTCTCTTGTCTCTGTGTTTGTCAGTAGGGAGACATTAAGTCTCCAATATTTCATATTTGATTCCATTCCTATGTCGAGTGAAATTGTCACTGGGCTATGATCCGAAATAACCATTGGTTCAATAGTGCATGTTTTAACCTGATAAGCATCTTTTTTAATGTTAAAATATAATCTAATCTTGAATAACTTCCATGCACATGTGAAAAAAAAGTAAAATCTTTTTCCTGTGGATGGGTGTGACGCCATATATCAACTAATCCTAGTTCTTTCATCATGTAAATTAGGCTATATATATATAGGTATAGGCAGTTTATCCAGTCTATTATTCAAAACACAATTTAAATCACCACCCATGACAAAGAAGCCTTCAACATTATCTGCTATTATATGAGACAATTTTTAAAGAAAAAAGGACAGTCTTCATTCGGTGCATAGACATTCAAAATAGAAACTTTACATCCCGCAATTGAACCGATAACCATAAGATAACGCCCCTCTTTATCCTTTAAGACCTTTTTGCAATGGAAGAATATGGATTTATTAAACAACATTGCAACCCCTCTTTTTTTATATCGTCCATAGGAAGAACTATAGACTTGATCTACCCATTCTCTCTTCAATTTTTGATGTTCTGTTTCTGTCAAATGCGTTTCTTGAAGTAATGCAATGGAACATTGTAGTTTCTTCAACTGTCCAAATATTTTCTTCCTTTTAATTGGGTTGTTTATACCTTTTACATTGTAGGTGATTAAATTAAGTAACATAGATTTTATAGGTATACATTTTTATTATACACAGCTCTTTATTGTCTTCTGCATGTTTCAAACAAAATTTCAAAAAACCCAAACATTCAAACTCCATTATAACAAAATTAGAATGACAAAAATAAAAAACCCCAAAATAAATTATTTTTTCATAAAATGAAACTTCCAAATTTC
>NC_050526.1:31193035-31213588 GCF_002922805.2 Oryzias melastigma
TCGCCTCAGGGTTGAATGCTGCTGGCATAGTCTGTCCCTTTTTCCATAGAAAGTTGCTCTGACTTTCTGCAGTTGTCATCTCTCGATCCAGCTTAATGTCCAGTTCTTTCAGCGTATCGGCAGCGCTCGTTAGTGAAGAAAAGATTTTTTCTTCTGATTCCAGCTTTAGTTTCAGTCGTGCAGGATACAGACATTTCGCTTGGATGTTTTTTCTCCGCAGCTGTTTAACGACGACGTGGACCTTTGCTCGTCTCTTCTGTAACTCCGGAGAATAATCTTGATCGAAGAATATGGTCTTATCTTTGAATTTCAGATTTCGTTGACTCCATGCCTGCTGCAGAACCGCATCTTTCACCGATCCGTCGGCGAATGTCACAATTATTGCTCTGGGAGGATGCGTTGAGTCCGCTGCTCGGAGCTGGGGCGTCCGGTGTGCTTTTTCGATTTTAATATCCAGCTCTGGCGGCAGTTTGAGGATTTTGGGTAATAGATCTTTGATAAACGTAGACATATTACCTTGCTCGCTTCCAGATTTCAGACAGTTGAAATATAGACGTGAATACAGAGTGAACCCTCATTGTTGCTCACTGCGGTCGAAGGAGCGCTCAGTGAGTTTCAGTGTTTGCTCAGACGCACAAAAAATTAGAGGGAACATTGCTTCCACCCCATTCACTCTTTCCTCCAGCTCGATAATCCTTTTCTGGTGTTCGTTCAGTTGATCTTTAATTTCCGCTAGTGATTTTTCCATGCGTGAAAGAGTAGTTGTGGTTTGCAGATGCCCCTGTGCGTTTTCTTCCCGTATTCTCCTCATTTCTTCTAGTAGCGATGATTCCCCCTCAAACGCTGACGTGTTCTTTATGGCTTTGGAGCTGTCATTCTCGGAGTTCGGAGAGTTGTCTTCTGAATCTTTCAGAACACCTTGTTTTCCAGGGGGTCTACGGTGTATCTTAATGAACATTTAAGCAAATATCACGCTGATCTGGCGAAGCACGTGAGGCTCCTACGCCAGAGGAAACAGATCCACAGTACATGGATCCAGAACCCCAGAATCTTTGTCAAACCACTCGGACCACCGGACCTTATGAAGCCTCTGGAAATAAAATCCATGAAAGACTTTGAGAACTGTGGGATTACGCATGTTTGACCCTTAAATTCAAGCAAAATGTGAAATGTGAACTCAAAAACTGCTGGATGTGAACTCTGACCCGATTCTGAGCAGCAGAACTCGAGCACATTTCCCTTGAGATGAGACCTTCACAGTCTCTCAGTCATAACAACAAAGAACGATTACGTGGCCTTAAACTTGTTCCTAAGCTGTGATGTAGCACTGATTCTGCTCAAACTACTGATCCTTTTCATCTCAACTTATTTTTTTTTGTGTTTTTATAATCATTCTTTGATAAATACAATCTGCACAAATTGTATATTTTTTCTCTTTTTAATTTAGAATATTTTGATTTTTTTCTCCATTAACTAATGAAGATGATTTTCTATTTTTATAATCATTCTTTGATAAATACAATCTGCACTAATTTGCTTTTCAATGAGAATTTTTAGATCTTTACTGCATTAGCAAATGAAGATGATTTATTATTACTTTTTGTATCATCATAATTCTTTGAATTTAATCTGCACAAAGTGTCTTTTTTTCAATGAGAATATTAGATTATTGTTATTGATTAATATAAATGATTTGTCGTGGATGCTTTAAAATTTGATTACATCAATGATATGAATGATCCTTAATAGCCTGAATTTATTAATATATATATATTTGATATTAAGTCCTGAACCAGATATTAATAATTCATGTAGAGAAAATGGTCGAGTCGGGATGGGATTATATAAATTCTCTTCCTTCCACTCCCTTTCAAGCGATCTACTTGTGATTCATTAAGTGATATGTTATGTATTATGACATGATTGATTGAAATAAATCATTCATTCATTCAACATCTTTCAGAGTAAAGCAGATAAAAAAATAGCCACTGGATGAATTTCATGTGCACTGTCTCAAATAAATAAATACAATAGAAATGAAAGTTAATTTTAAAGACAACAGTAACACATATAACCACAGAATATTTTAAATCCTGTTTATTTTTTCATCAGTGATTCACTGCCTTCCAGAAAGAGTTAAAAAATACACCGATTTGCTTCATTTAGCGCCAGTTATTCCTTATCAGTTTCACGTCGAACTACAAGAACTGTCAGGACACCGTTTCCCACAATGCATTGTTTTGTAGTCCTGAAGGCAGCTTGAAACCAGCGCAGTACTTATTTATTTTCTGGCTGCACTGGCTCAGGAAGGTGCCTTGAACCCGCCCTTTTCCCGCGATACTTCGTGACGGCGCACATTTGACGTCGGTGACAGAAGCTAACCAGCATGCACCGCGCTGCAGGAGATCTGCACAGGGCCGGGTCCGTCTCGGTCATCTCAAACACTCTCATTGATGGAGATCATATGACTGCAGGTCTCAGGTGAATTCTGGTCTCTCGATTTCTTCTCCAGAACATCCAACATGAGCTGCTGCTGTTGGACAGTTTGTTTGGATGATTCTGTTCTTGGTTCATGCTAACATGTCAGAGTGGAGGTTTTTGCTGTTTGTGAAGCAGGTTTTAGTGTAAACTAGGGCTGTCAGATTTGTCGCGTTAAAAACGCATTAATCTGACATGTGCTTGACGCCGACAATTTTTTTGACGCATTAATCGCCGACTTTCTCATACGTGCCTTTCCATACCGCGCGCGCGGGCGTCCCCCCCCTCTAACTCACCGGCTGCTCTCACTAGATCACCGGCGGGTCTCCAACCACCGAGCTGCGAACTAAAACCGGCCGGCGCTAGGACCTGGAGAGCTCCTGCACCCTAACCCGGCTCCGGTTCACGTCCAGTACCACGTCTGGTGGTGCCGGCTCGCGTCACGAGAGCTGTGGACCCCCGACGTTCCGAACAGCAAGCTCACCGGGGGACGTTTTAAATGTTCTGGAGGTTTAAGCGTGATCCAACCCCAGCATAGCGGTCTGTCTGCCGGCATATTCATGGCGTGAGCTCCGCTGGACACGTCGCTGCATCGAGCTGCAGCCAGAGAACGCGGCGGCAGTAACAGACTGTCAAACTATCCACAGAGTATCCCGCTTTTCTCAGTCTTTAATGTTTTAAAAAACAAAAGTTCATTGGAAATGATAAATCTCTATTTCATTTATTACTGTAGTTCAGCAGAGGAGGAAAAGATTTGGTCCTGACAAAAAATGAACATGAAAGTGTTATGGAAATGTTATTTTTGATGTTTTTTATTTTATTTTACTGAACGTTGATTGAAGTTTTGAATTTAAAATGCCCTTCACTTGCACTTGGGCTTTTGTTAGGCATTTTATGTTACAGCCTTTTATTGTTAAGAAAGTTTATCTCAATACAATGTTACAAAATAAAGTATTTCTGATGAAAACTATTAATTTTGTCATTCTTGTTTTCATAATTAATGTAGAACTGCTAAATTCCACCAACCACACATTTTTTTCCTTAAAAAAAGGCCACATGTAAATTTGCGATTAATCGCGAGTTAACTCTGGACAAAATGCGATTAATCGCGATTAAAAAATTTTAATCGCCTGACAGCTCTAGTGTAAACCCATTTCCTGTTTGATGTTATCTTAGAAAGACGGAGGAAACAAACACTTTGAACGTTCAGAGATAACTCGACTGGGTGAGTTTATGTCATGCCTACAGCGCTACCTAGTGGTAAGTTAAAGAAAGAATCCTCTTTCATCTTCTGCTTTTGGAGTCTTAGTGTTACTGTGTTTGAGGACAGTTTTACAGACAGACAGTAACTGTTCTACGTGAAGATACACAGACAGGAGAGCCTGGATGTGACAGAGATCCTGCAGCACCAGATCTGCTGCACCTGCAGTTCACCTGAAGAACAGGTAGAGTCCATGTCTGCACAGACCTGCATGCAAAGCCAGAAGGTGAAGCGAAAAGAAACTGCATCCTCAGAAAAAAAGATAAGTAAAACTGACTCTTGTAGTTTTGGAAATGACTGTGGAAAGTTTCAGAGGAACATTTTTATCCTTTAAGGAGGAAAAGGCTGAATCTGCATCATCAACGTGATCTGAAGCTCCATCTGGCTGAGAACTTCAGACCAGAATAACAGGACTGAGAGAAGACCGTTCAGAAACAAACAGAAACTTTTCTGTCTTAGAACCGTTTGTATGAACAGTTCTGTTTCGTTTTGGCGGTTCTCATGAGTACCTCGCCCAAAGTGCCCGGTCCCATGGACTCCCGCCGCTTCTCTGAAGCCCAGCATCCTGCAGACCACATCTCCATCCTTCTTGTCCCAGACGTCGTCACACACCGTCCCCCAGCGGCCCTCATGGAAAACCTCCACACGGCCCTCGTGAGGTCCGGACCCATTCACCAGCCGGACCAGGGTCTCCTCCACTGCACAGACATGCAGAAACATCAACAAATCTGTACATGCACACAAAAAAAGTTTAATTCAGTCCAGATTATTCCAATTCAGACAGATTATTTTAACTGTGACCCCCCAAACAGAAAAGAGAAAGACACACATGGAAAATACCTGAACACCTGAGACGAAACGGAATGACTCGTTCTGCTGGTAGTTTGATGGAGCAAACAGTTTTAAATGATGAACAATCAACAAAAAAAGAAGAAAAGAATTCTCCTGATATTAAAAATAAACTCCAGTTCCTGATATGAAGGAAACAACAACAACAGATCCGTCAGGACGGAGTTCTGTTTTGGTCTCATAGACCAAACTGGAAAGAGCACGATGTTGTGTTGGCGGAGCTAAGAGGAGAAGTTTATGAATACAAGGAAAAAAATGGGATCCTTGAAAAACAACTAAAGATTATTCAAGAACTGAAAATCACAAAAGGCCAATGTAAAGAACAAGAGAGATACAAGAGGAGATGGAATCTGCGTTTGAAGGGACTGGAGCTTCATGGAACATGCACGACATGGTGCACCACATCAGAAAGAAAGACGCAAAGCACGCGAGGCAAGTGATCATCCAAGAAGAGGGAATGCAGAGATATGATCTGGAAAGTTTCTAAAAACTGCGAAATATGCTAGTAAAATGGTATAAGTTTTGCCGAGGATCTGATCCAGGAGGACCGAGAGGTGCTGAGGCTGCTGTGGCCTAGAGTGAAGGAGGCGTGGAGGCTGCTGTGGCCTAGAGTGAAGGAGGCGTGGAGGCTGCTGTGGCCTAAAGTGGAGGAGGCGTGGAGGCTGCTGTGGCCTAAAGTGAAGGAGGCGTGGAGGCTGCTGTGGCCTAAAGGGAAGGAGGCGCGGAGGCTGCTGTGGCCTAAAGGGAAGGAGGCGCGGAGGCTGCTGTGGCGAAGGTGAAGGAGGCGCAGAGGTGATCATGTTATTGAGTTCACGACTGTTTTATTTCTCTAATGTCAAGAGGACTTAAAGACATTACACAAAGAAAAACTTTTTTTTTATTTTGTAAGGAACAAAAGGCACAAGTTACTTTTCTTCAAGAAACTCATTCAAGTGAAGATGATGAGGTGTTTTGGAAAATCAATGGGGGGACACTATTTTATTTAGACATTGTTCTAATAGATCGACAGGCAGTAATTTCAATAATTGCCCGGTCAAATGGACTCTGTGCACGGAGCTGTGTGACGTATTTCTGGCTTCGCATAAGACTGTTTACTCTCTCCCGACTTTTTCAACAAGATGTGTGGACTTGGTAAATCTCTGTGTACTTTCCCTGGTTTTGGTTTATTGTCGTTATTTCTTAAATTGTATGATAGTTTATGATTATGTGTAAACACAATAACATCCAAAAAGGCAAAGTTTGCCATCATGAAACACCAAACACTCACAAAACGCTCTCATGCTAGCTAGCATTAGCCCAGATGAAAAGTCACAGCGGTGTTAACATGTAGTTTAGTAAATACTGCAGTCAGTTCTGAAGTTTTTTTCTTGGCTGTATGGACCCGGAGGAAAGCAGGGCGGAGTGGGACAACTTTTCAGCACGGGAGTTTAATGGTCAAGACCGGCCCATTTTTTGCCATACGAAAAATTAGGCAAGCATTTACACTGTGCAAAACTGCAGTAAAATAAATATTTTATTGTTGGCGGGTGTTGGGGGTCATAAATAACAAACAAATAATTATAATACAAACTTGTTGTTTAACAGAAATATTTCCCTGTATGAAAATGTGAAAGGCTAAATTGAACTTTTTTTTTTTTACCATTTGAAAAAAACATCACCATAGTAACTCCAGAATCTACAGCATAAGTCTCCACATAAGAAGTGAACCAGTTTCTTCAACCTTATTTGTTACTTTGTCACAGTCAATGGACATAAGGATTTATGTTTCTGTTGACATGAGCATTAATCCTCCAAGTGGTCCTGACTGAGCATGCTCCAGCCTGTTTTAATGAACTTCAGAACGGAGACGGTTCTGACATGAAACTTAAAAGTTGAATGAGAATGTGTATGTCAGCCCGATATCTGGTATCCATCTGTGAAAACGTGATATTGTGTCAGTATTAGGGCTGAGAATCTCAGAGTCACTCCTGATACGATGTGATTCACGACACCAACATTATTGCAATATGGTAAACATCGCAATAATCAATATATTACCTTGGTAATTTATGATATATAACTATTTTAAACACAAATGTATTTTTTTGTTTTCTTCTAAATCTTTTTTAGAATATTTTAAAACACAACATGTCAATTTTACGCCCTTTTCAACATTAAAATAACATTATCAATAAATACTAAAATGTCTTTATTATTATAAGGTAATTAATAAATAAGCTAATAAACAAAGCTCTAGTTAGGAACCAAAATGAGTAGATCAAATGGTCTCACTTCAAAGAGCAATAAATGTGGAAATAAAAAAAAATCACATCAAATCAATTCAAATTTACTTTAATTAATTTTACATTTTATGCCCGAGAATTTGTTATTGTTGAGGCAACTTATGAACTTTCAGCCTGTTAATATTATATGATCATCGTTTTTTAAAGTTGGTGGACTCAACCAACCGTGAGAAATTAAAGGGGTGTTTATGCTAAATTGTAGCTCCAAAACTGACGGTGTCGTACACTGCTACAAAGATTCATTCATAATCTACTGTGAATATTTTTTCCATGAAGGAAAGGTTGGAGGAAAGGTTAAGGTTAGGATTACGGTTCCGGTTCGTGTTTATGCTCCAAATGGTTCCCGATCACGACCGCAGCTGCAGCAGCGCTCTAGCTGCATGACAGCTAACGGGACTTCATTAAATACTGCAACGTATAGCTTTGGACTCACATAAATACATGGATCAATGCAGCGATCTGCATCTTGACTGCACCTATAACGCGTCACCAACATGACTCTTGTAGCTCCAAAAACATCTTTTAAAGTCCAAACACTCTATTTCCACATAACAACGGCCCACGTCTCCGACCGGAAAGGACTGAGCATTCAAAGGCTGAAAGTGGAAGTAGGTTGTGCATGTAGCGGATTATAGAATATAAATCCGATTTAAAAGGACATTGGATTTTAGTTACAAATATAGAGGGATCTTTTTGGATTGTTTGTAATGTATATGGATAAATCACTGACACAGATAACAAATTATTATTGGAAGAAATCACAAAAATGATAACGTTTATAATATCCAATATCCATCTGATAATATTGTGGTGGGAGGAGATTTTAACTGTGCTCCAGACGAACAAATGGATAGACTCCCCACAAAGTTTACTTCACACACGTACAGCCAGATTTTGAACATTTTTTGTTCAAATAATGCTCTTTGTGATGCCTAGAGACATCTTAATCCAAATACTAGACAGTTTTCATGGATTCGATCAAATGGGAACAATAAATCAAGAATAGATGTATGGATGGTTTCTCAAAATGTCTTGAATCACATCTCCAAAGAGGATATTTCTGCAGCTCTGGTTACTGATCACTGAGTTGTGTCTATAAATCTTATTCCTAATATAAGAAATACTGAAAGAAGAAGTTACTGGAAATTCAATGCAGAATACTTGAAAGATGATCGATATTGTAGTATAATTAAAAAACTCTTGTTATCGGTCATGGAAAATATGAGTCTAGACTCAGCTAGGAAAAAATGGAAAATATTTTAATATGAAGTCAGAAAATGCTCTAATCAGTATGGTAAAGAAAAATAAAAAAATAAAGAAGCATAAAAACTACTGGTGAGTGACCTAAATAAATAACTATAATGTTTCTGACACAGATAAAGAAGAATTTTAAAGATTGCAGTCAAAACTAGACAAATTATGCCTAAATAGAGCCGGAGGAGCCTTCAGACGCTCCAGAGCCAAATGGATTGACGAGGGTGAAAAAAACAGAGAAAACAAGACAGATTTTTAAAAATTATTTTTTTAAATGTAGAAAGTAGTCTTATATCTGATCCAAAAGAAAGTTCTCAAAATATTTTTAAATTTTACCAAAATGTGTTTTCATCCCATTTCAAATTCAGAATCTAAGATTTTTTTCAAAAGTTATGAAAAACAAATATATACAAAAGAATTTTCAAAACAGAAAGCAAGTTTCTAGTCCATTCCTGTGATGAGTTATGGTTCTGTAAAGAAATGACTGCGATGGGCTATTCCACCACTAGAGGGAGCAAAGGAAACTAAAGAGATCAAGAAATAAACACGATGAAGGCCTAACCATGCGAGTTTTGGAGAGAAAGGGAGGTTAACGCCAAAATGTTTACAAGTTTAACCTTCTGGAACCTGTAGGGCCTAAAGCTCCGTTTTTGTTTACCTTTGAATTTATCTCTGTATTTTCAATTTAACATGCGTATTTGGTATCATTTTAATCAGCACAACCTCTCCTATGTGACACTGCCTTTATTTAGTCATTTTTCCATGTTTTTATTTACACATCAGACATAAAATCATGTAAAAACAGAAAATTCCATCTGGAAAAATGGGATTCATTTTACTGTGGAAACCCCAAAATGTTTAACAAACTGTTTTTACAACATAGAATGAAAATTTTAGGTGTAATTTCATTAAAACTACAAGATTAAATTTAGTCAACAAACTAATCAACATGTTTTTAATGAAAATACTAAGAAAATTCTTGGCGAAGTTCCCAGATTCCTTATTTGGGCCACATGAACAGTTTCTGTTGATAGAACATCACAGACCTCACAGGTCAACGCTGTGACCTTTCTTATGCTGTCATGCAGACAGTACTTCAGTCTGCCTGTGTGGCTTCAGCTTCCAGGCAGCCCAAAAGATACGAATTTCTCTCCTAAGAGCATTGCTGTCCATTTGACATTTTTTCCTGGAATTCTGTCTTTCTCTCTCCTTTTACTCCCTTTCCTCATAAATTTCCATGTTGTGTTTGTGAGGAAGGGTAAAAAAGGTTTTAGGGAAAAGTTTGATCCAGCTACAGTCATGGGCACAAGTTTTCAGAATGACACAACTAATAATTTTTCCAAAGTCTGCATTTCATGGAAATGTATATATACTCCAGAATGTTCTGAGGAGTGCCCAACCTGGGATGAATAAAGTATTGCTATTCTATTCTATTCTAAAATGAACTCAGTCACTGAAACCACATTTCCCTGACACAAAAGGACCATCTAACATAATTCTCAATAAAAGCTTTTGATACTTGTGAAATGCTTCTAATTGTATGTCATCATACCATGGAAACATCTGGCAAACACCTAGAAATCCTGAAGGAACAGACCTTGTGGAAATGTAATATTTGTGTCATTCTCAAAACTTTTGGCCATGACTGAAGACTTCAGGTCGGCTTGGCTGGAATCTGCTCTCATGTGGGGGTGTATCAGCGACGGGCGGGACTTTTACAGAGAAACAGAGTTTCTGTGATTTTTTTGACAATGCAGGTGATTGTTGATGTTGTACTAAGCTCATTTCGGACCCTGTCCCAAAGAAAAAATAAGCTCGCTTTCCTCCTCGTGGGGTTTCTAATAGAGGACAGATGGTTTCGCTCCGCCCCCTCCGCAAGTGAGCTGACCTGCATTGCAGCAATCTGATCAAAATGTATCTTCAGCCTTATTTATTAAAATTAAAGACTCCTTTTTCCAAAAACTACAAATGAAGGCCATATTCTGCCTTAAATATAGTAAAATTTAAGTTAAAGAACATAAAAACGTTTGTTTTGGACGGAGCTTTATCACGTTGATCTCACAGCTGCACAGCAGGAGGCATGAGGGCGTCCGTTATGGAGCCAGATCAGTGTCACAATTCGGAAATGCACAGAGTTTGTTTCACAAACCCACACACTCCAATTCACAAATGTAATTTCAATTCACAAATGTAATTTCAATTCACAAATGTAATTTTATGCAAAACACGCATTAAAAATTTGGAAATGCACACTACAGTTTTCACAAACACACATGTTGTGTTTCATAAATGTGAACGCTGTTTCTCACAAACACCCAATAAATGTTTCAGAAGCTCACAAAAATGTTCCAAAAAATCCACAGTAAATGTTTCACAAACTCATCTTTTAGCTACACTTGTAATATAAACTCTTACATCAAGTGAACTACACAATGTGTATGTAAAACCCCTCTCATTTATGAATCTCTCCACATTCGTGAGAGATTTTGCTGCGGTGAATTTTGAGACTTTTCTAACGTATTCGGTCAGCCGATGCCATCATTGGCTACCGAATCTGTCAATCAAAGTAATCAGCAAACCAGGCGTGTTCGCGGTTAACGTAACCGCGCTGGCTAGCGGCCACAGGCAGCCTCTAGGTTTTTAGCATGATTCACGCAGAACCGCGGGATAAAGCTGCCGGATTTATACTACCATTAGAATTGGATAGAAATGATAGAATGTTTAGATTTGGAGACAGTTTTTTCCAACTCATTTGTGCTACGCTAACGACCTGTTGTGTGTTTGCATGTGCATAATGTTTAGATTTGGAGACGGGGGTGTTTACGCACTATGACAAACAGCTGTCCCGCTTTTTTACCCAGATGTAAATACATGACTGACCGATTTAAAAAAGGACACTGTTCACAATCGCGGCAGACAAGTGCAACATTATTGGGGGGGGGCACATTTTTTGTGGTAATAGTTAAAGAAATTCATCTTTAAATTCTATTTTCATGTAGGCTTCTGTGATCACAGCCAGTGTCTTGTTGTTGTTTTCAGCTGTTCTTTAATAAAAGCTCAATTATCATCACAAGAGTATATAAAAAAAAACAATTAAAACATTTGTAGTTTTGTGATTTAATTTCAGCCAGTTAAATATCTAATCCATGTTTCTATTCATTTTCTAGCGATCACTGAGGCGTGACATCCTCCAAAGGCTGTATCACTGACTGTCCAGCATCTTGGAGAGACAGCATGTGGATGTGGCTATCGTCCCTCTGCTGACTGATGGGGACATTGAAGCTGCAGTAGCAGCTCTGACCACAGAGGATGTTGCTGATATTGATCATCGGGAAACTTTTGCTTTGGTAAGTAACACAGTCAAAGGTTTGCTTGTAGGGGTGTAACGGATCACAAAACTCACAGTTCGGACAGTGTCAAATGTGGAGAGATTCATAAATGGAAAGGGGTTTTACATACACATTGTGTAGTTCACTTGATCTAAGAGTTTATATTACAAGTGTAGCTAAAAAATGAGTTTGTGAAACATTTGTTGTGGATTTTTTGGAACATTTTTATGAGTTTCTGAAACATTTATTGGATGTTTGTGAAAAACAGCGTTCACATTTATGAAACACTTATTTTTCATTTGTGAAACCTGTAGTGTGCATTTCCAAATTTTTAATGCGTGTTTTGCATAAAATTACATTTGTGAATTGTAGTGTGTGGGTTTGTGAAACAAACTGTGCATTTCCGAATTGTGACACTGATCTGGCTCCATAGTCCGTTGGTTCCAGAGGTTATTTTAGTTTAATTTTTCATTGATTAACACATTTATATTTTAGATATTTGTTTGCTTTAATGTCAGATGTAAAACATTCTGTCTGTATAACATTGAATAAACTTTTTTTTTGGTGAAATCCATTTGATTTAACTGCATTGGACTCTGTGAATGAAAGTGTAATAATAAGTGATTAGACTTCTAGATTCTTTCCAACTAAGAAAAAAACAAGATAAAAACAAAGCTACAGATAACAAGGGGAACAAAGGTTATTTTGCTATTATGTTACGGGTCCGGCCCACATGCGGCCCCAAACCAAAATGAGTTTGACACCCCTAATCTAAACTGTTAAAACCAGAAAGACGGCTGTCAGTCAGAACACAGAAGAAGGAATATTGACCTCGGACGATTGACAGAAGATGTGAATTTATAAAAAATACATAAAAGGACTAAATGGATTATTGAAAAACGATTATAGTAATTGATTTCGAATATATCCCTCCACTTGCTTCCTTAAAATGGGATCCATATTAAAGATTTTTCTAATAATAAATAACAGGACACCAGAACAAGCTAGCTCTTCGCTTCCAAAGTGCTGGAGTCTGTTTCCTTCACAGCAGCATAAAATGTTGTCAGCATGTGTCCATGGGGGTCTGACCCCCCCATTTGTCATCTTATGTAAATGTTTCCTTTATAATGAAATAAAGTCTAATTCTATTGTCTGTTTTTTCTGTAAAACTGAAAGAAGAATCTGAAAAGAAGAATATTTTTCTCTTACCTGCTCTGTCTCCTCGCTCCCCCCGTTCACCTTTCTCTCCTTTTGAGCCTCGCTGTCCTTGGTCACCTGAAGATGATGAAGGTCTCACGTTAAACATTTGAGGGAAAGAAGACAGCTGAGCGTCAAGCTAACACGGAGGTTGGGGGGGTGGGGGGTGTTAGAAAGTTGATCACAGAGGGGGGTCATTACTGTCAGATGTAGATGCTAGTCAAAAGGGGCGGGGCTTGTCCACACACTCAAATGTTACAAACATTTGTGTTGCTTCAAAACAAAGTTTGAACAACCCTATCTGTGTGTATTAATCCTGTATGTGGCAAAATAAAACGCTTCCCAAAGTCCACATAAACACAGAACGGCAATTCTCCAAGCTTTGACGGTTACACATGATTATTCATGGATTTTAACCTCAAAGTCGTTGTGAATCTTCTTCTCTTAGGAATAAAGGTTTGACTACACAGACGTAATAATAGAGCATTTCTTCTGGAGCCGTGAAGAGATGTTTTACATGTAAGATCCAATTAACAAAAGTCCTGTCTTTTAAAAGAGTACGAAGGGTCACGTGTTTCACACAGAGGACTTTGAGTGTCTGTCGGGAATGCTTCCAGACTCCACAGGGGTCGACCTGCTGGAACCAAAAGATCCTTTGAAGGTGACAGGTTGAAGTTAACCAGAGTTTGGACTGCAAAATAGCCAGGGTTCTGGCCCGGTTATCAAGAGTTTAATGACTTAACATCCGAGTGGGAAATAGAGGTTTCAGACAACTTTATTGCCCCTCTGCTGGGAGAGGAACTCTGTTATCTTGAGAAGAGGCACTCCAAATAAAAGTTGGCTGACCAAATAGTCAACACAGGTTATCACAGTTGTTTCCAAGGGTGGAATGCTACAAACACCCTTAGATTCTGACGGTGTTTTTACTTTTACCCCGAGGAAAACGGTTCAAAAGATATGAGCTTTTCTGGCGGTGTAGGTAGCAGATGTGCTCGGCCTGTCAGATCGGTTCGGGGGCTGGCGCATAGATGACGTGTAAGACTGTGATTGGTCCGGACCATTAGACCACTGTCACGTGACACGGGGAATGACACGTTTCCACCATAACAATGCATGGATTCATCTCGAGTAAAGAACCGAGGAGGTCCGAACAAATACGTTAAGAATCACAAAAGGAGAAGGAATATTTGCAATCAGCCGCAAAAACCTTGACAACGAAATAATCCGATGGAGAGGAATCATCACGGGATAATGATCGTTATTTTAATAGAGAGAAATCAGGCTGGGAAGCATTACGTTTGAGCTAAAGTGGGTGCTAGCGAGTAGCATGCTAGCTTGTTGTTGGTCGCACATTAAAAAAAGAAAGTAATTATTCGTACGTATTTGTTTCTAAATACATCCTGCCAATGTTGAACTGGTCGCACGGACCGGATGAAGTCCCGCTAGAATATGCAGCTCATGTTCTGCTCCGTTACACAAACACTGAGGAGAGCAGATGTTAGTGAAGGAGCTGTTGATGAAAAATAATGAATAATAGCCCGAGCAGATCTCAACACTTTTTCCTGTCTTTTAAAAAAAAAAAAAAAAAACTTTATTGTAAACATCAGTTTCATTACAGAAAAACAGCAAATTAGCCAACTCGTTTGTTACAGTTGTGTGACGTCATCACTAGTCGTCCTGACTGCAGCACATCTGTTACCTACACCGGCCATTTATTTTCAATGAGAGGCAGATGCAGACTTGTGTGTCTTTGTGTGTGCTCGTTGCCATGACGACCATCTCAGCCACACACACACAAAGATCTCCAGTCTGACTAAAGCAGTCCACAGTTGTTTCAAGTGTGTTGAAGGTTTTTTACCACTAAGTGCTGTAAATGTAAGAGTTATTTTAAACTAATTTAGGATTCATCCACAAATGTAGTTTCCTGGTGAGAACGCCTTAACAGGGCATCTCCTGTTTGCTCGCAGAGATGCACCATCACCCCCCCACCAAGGGTCCTAAGTGTCTAAGGTGCAAATAAAATCGAGGGGAGGGGCAATTCCATGCAGCGGCCACAGGAGGGGGGCCACTGGCAGGTAGTCCACCCCACGCAGCGCACTGCAATACAGACACCCTCCCCTTCATCCTATTGCATGTTTGTATGAGGAAGGAGATATGTTGGGGTTGGCAGACTGACCCCCGATGGCAGACCCCTGTCCCCCCCCGCGTTGTGTCCAAGTTCTCCCAGCCCAGATGCACCATCTGTTTTGAATAAATAAAAAAGGTGACCAAAGAGGAGGTTCATGGATGAAGAGGACATGAGAGTGGAGGATGCAGAGGAGGAGGTTACAGAAAAACCAATTTATGTTTTCTGTATTAGATTGTTTATTTAGTTCTCTTTGTTTACCTCCTGTATTTTATTATATTTTATTTTTTGACAGGTGTGTTACCGTCTTGAATAAGCCCAAAGGGTTTCTGTAACACACCATCACATGATTTTACTTTTGTATTTTTAATTTTGCTTATATTTCTTGTCTTTTTTTACGTGGGTAAATAAATAAATCAAATCAAATCAGGAGGAGGTTCGATGGAGGCGGATGATTGGCTGTGGGGCCCCCTAAAGGGAGCAACTTAAAGACAAAGAATAATGGATGGATTTTTGTTTCTTTTTATCTGCTGATTGTTTTCATTTTTCAGCAACTTTTCCACCCAGACCAGCAAACCACCAGGTTTATGGTCAGACAGATGGAAACTGACAAACCTTTAAGCCCTACAGGTCCAACCTCTCCTTTCAGGCCCTTCTCTCCGTCGAGACCATCAGATCCTTTCATCCCCTGAGGTCCTCGAATCCCCCGTTCTCCAGTAAATCCTGAAACAGTTTTCATCACAAACATTCTTCTTATGACCGGCTGCTGTTCTGGTCATTGAAACAAAAACTCAACAACAAAAAAAGTATGGTGCACGTGGAAACTTTAACCTAAACAGTAATACATTCATGAAAGACCAGCTCCAATGAAAATGATGTTTTGAAAGGTTCTTGTGGTGTGGTCGAATCAGTACGGAACAGCTGGACAGAATATATATATATATGCTATGCTAACGTTAGCTTGGCGTTAAAAGAGGCTGTAAGCTAACGGTTGAGAGTGTAAACAAATGGATCATGGGAAATGAGCAGAGGCTTACTTCTGCACCAGCAGTCCCACCCAGAGATGAAATTCTAATGAACTTCTGTCACTCTGCAGAAACGGTCTTAAAAAACGACAGGGTTTTAGATTTTGGCTAAAAACTGCGTCATCATCATTGCAAGACGACTGGGAACGCTTTGACAACAGATATACAAGTTGGACTGTGACTTTAAGATCTGCTGAAGCGAAACCACCAACCAAATATATACTGATGTCTTTGTATGCTATTAAGTTAAGGTTCTGAGATGAACTGAAATGACCTCGATTTAAACTAAAATAATCTTCACAACTTCTTTCTTCATTTTTTTGTCATTTTTGAGGAGTTTAGAAGCTTTTTAACATCACTGTGGTTCTTTGAGTGGAACAAACATCAAGAACTGGTCCTGAGTCTTCGTTCTTCCACATCCTCTGAAGCAGGAGTCGGCAACCTTTAGCAGTAAAAGAGCCATTTGGGTTTGTTTTCTACTGATCAAAACCCAGGAGGAGCTGCATAGTTTTACTTTATTCTTAAAGAAACTTGGATTTGCATTCATGAGCTTTTTAAGATAATAAATATGAATTATGTATATTTGTTGGCACAAACAAAGACAAAAATTTAAAAAGAACCTAGCAAGAAACAAGAAGTCTTCAGGGATGTAAAAACCTACAAAGTTTATGATCTATGTGCACCTCAGCCATTAATTGATAAATTTAACTCATCTAAATTTAATAAATGCTAATTAAGTAATCCTTACTTTAGAAGATTGCATTTTGATTTTTCTTTTATTTGGATTATGAGGATCTGGAACCGCATGAGGATCTGGAACTGCGTTTGGATCTGGAGCCGCGTTTGGATCTGGAGCCACGTTTGGATCTGGAGCCGCGTTTGGATCTGGAGCCGCGTTTGGATCTGGAGCAGCAAGTGGATCCGGAGCCTCCCGAGGATCTGGATATGTGTGTGGATCCAGAAACGCGCATACAGCTGGAGCCACGTGTGCATCTGGTGCCTTGCGAGGATCGGGAGCCGCATGAGGATCTGGAGCCGCGTTTGGATCTGGAGCCTCGTGAGGATCTGGGACCGCATGAGGATCTGGAGCCGCGTGAGGATCCGGAGCAGCAAGTGGATCCGGAGCCTCCCGAGGATCTGGATATGTGTGTGGATCCAGAAACGCGCATACAGCTGGAGCCACGTGTGCATCTGGTGCCTTGCGAGGATCTGGAAACGCACAAACTCACTGAGGGAAGTCTGGGAGTGAAATGTCAGACGGTAAATCCTTTTCTTTCTCCCATAAATTAAAGACCAGATATCATAGAATTCTGCTAACCTCCATTATTCATTTTAAATTAAATAATTAAATTATAAAGGATGCTGTCCATACATCACTACCAATCCACGAGTTTTGAAGCTTGAAACCCGCGTATGCGTACGTTTACATGGACTTTTGATTGTTAAAGGTCGCCTGAACACATTTCTGAGGCCGGAGTGAACGCAGCTTCATAGATAAGATGAAAGTCCTGAAAGTCCTTTCTTCTCTTCATCTTTCTGCACAGTTGGTGGGAGAATAACTTTGTTTCTGTACGTGTTTGTGTTTATACGTGAATGTTTGTATAGGAAATAACAGAATTTTGGTTGTATTTTCATTTCAGCTGATTGAATACATTTCACTCAAAAACATGGGAGCGTTTAAGTTCAGACAAACCTCTCAAACCCATCATCCCAGGAGCCCCCGGGGGCCCCAGCTGTCCAGTGTCACCCTTCTCTCCCTTTGGTCCTGGAGGTCCTGCAAAAAAAAGTGCGTTTACAATGCATCAAAAATCCTTTTGTTCCCATTGAAAGTAATAAAAGCTGGTAGTGAAGTTTAATAATTTAAACTTAAAAACAGCTAAATGTCCTAAATGTCTTTGATGTTTTCAGGAAGGTTTTCCACAGAGTTCAGATGTCTTTAATGACTTCAAAGAACGAAGACAGAGAAAACTATCAACTGCAGGAGGACTGCAGGTTGCTCCTGAAAGACATTCTATTTAGATGAAATCAGGTGTAGATGAGGGAAGGTCAAACTGACAGTGAGGGGGTGGAGCCATCCCCAGACTTTGTTGGTTTTGGAAACTCAGGGAGAGTTTGTGAGATGAAGCCATGAGTGAGAGAGCAGAAAAACATCTGATGCTAATGAGAAGCATGTGTGGAGCGGCCACACGCTGCAGCACAGACTCATGGTGATCTGTTTTCAGGTCTGTAGTTTCTGCTCCAAAAACAATAGAGCTAAAAACAATAGAGCTGCTTTAGGTTCTCTTTCAAGCAAAGGTGTCTTCAGCTGCTACAAACACTTTTGTTTTGCAGCTAATTTCAGTTTTCAAATTTTCTGAGTTTTTTGTTGCGTTCAGTTGTTTTTTTCACTTCTCCAGTTTTGCTCTTGTAAAGAGTAGGGCTGTGGGTCATTGCTTAGGCGGCGATCCGATTCGATTTACGAATCAAGCTCAACGATTCACGAATCGAACCACAATTCTTAATTTTTAATACAATGTTTATTGCTATTTGTATGTCTATTTACTTGATGGATGAAAATTTTAATATTTGTATTTAATTATCAGAATGGAGATCAGAATGAACAAAACTGATTAAAAAAAACACAAAGATTCGGATACAAAAGAAATTTTGTTTGTCTGGTTCAGCAGTAACAAACAACATAAAAAGGATAAAAATTTAACAACAAAACTTGAAAATGTTCTCCACAGCTTTTTATCCTCAAAGTTCTTCAATATTTTACGTTCTAAGCATCTAAGAAAAATAAACATCGTCCTCAGATGATATTATGATCATATTTTACTACAATTTACTACATTTATAAAGATCGTGAATCAGCGATCTTGGACGTCGCGAATATCTGTACTTGAATTTTCGGGAGCAAATCGCGAATACCCGAGCACCCGGATACTCGTTTCAGCCCTAGTAAAAGATACAGTTTTTATTGCTTTCCATATTATGAACACATTTTTCTGAAAAATGTAGTTTAAAGAGTCGTATGCTTGGATTACAGAGGATTGGGCTGAGCTCAGAGCCCTGAGGAACACCACAAGGACAGCTGTGTGAGGAAGACTCCTTCACATGGACAAACTGAATCTCTATTTACTGGAGGAACTCGGTACTAAAGGAGCCCATAACTCTATAAAAGTCACTACACACCCGGTCCATCCGGTGTTTGAACTGCTGCCATCGGGCAGACGTTACAGACGATCCAACAGAAGGACAAACAGATTCAAAAACTGTTTTTATCCAACTGCAGTCACCGTTCTCAATGCTGCTGGGAAATGAAATGCACTTTAATGACAAAGAATGTGAGTGGATGAATGTCTGTTGGTATACTTTTATCACTTTTACTTATTACTCTTTTTATTACTGTGTTTTTGTGTCATGACTATTTTAACATATTTTATCTTATTTTATTTATTTTACTTTATTAAACTCTTTAATTATAATTTGTATTCTTTTAGAAAAGTTTGAATGAAGCACTGACCAGTGAACACTAAAATGTTGTTGTACATGTGACAATGACTATAATGCATCTATTCTATTGTATTGTATTGTATTCTATTCTATCAGAAGACTTCAGCATGTTCTGGACTCTGCTGTCAAATGTTCTGATCAGTTGTATCTAAAGCAACACTCAGGTCCAAAAGAACATTTCGGACCCCGACCTTCAGCAGAACCGATTCTGGTCCGGGATGACCTCTAACTCTTGACTGAAGTTCCTCAGAGATCATTTCTGCTCCAATGCTCTCAGACTAGATCAGTTTTCTCTAGAACTTCATGAACAAACATGACATTAGATAAAGTCCTGGTGTAAATTAGGTTACAGGTGAAGTAAAGATTTGATCACAGCAACATCCAAACGCAACACCTCCCTGACTAACATCATCACTGAGGTGTTGAAATGGGGGGGGGGGGTTAAACCCCAAATCTTTTCTGTTTTTGTCTTCTCCTGCATCACAACGAATATAAGTGAAAATACCTCAAAATGAGGCTTTTCACACAGTTATTAGATTTGATCAAAATAGGTTAATTAGATGAATTAATTGCAGGTCATCTTTAATTAACTTTAAAAACATTACATGACAGCTCTATCTTTGAAACACTTTAGCTGTTTCCTTTTTCCTCAAACAGAAATCCCTAGAAAACTCCACAATCCCAGTTTCGTGGTCATGGAGATGTTTGTGTCATCCAAGCAAAACCTGAACTTCTGATTCTCACCTGAACTTTTGATTGTCACCTGAACCAGGATGAATATTCATCAGAGGAGAATGCTTATGTCCTCCTCATATCTGACCTCCTGAAGGACATCACTATTTATGTACTTTTTTAGTATCAGTGTGAGGAGCTGATCAATGTCCAAACTTTGGTTCAGGTTCTCCAGAAGTCTGCAGCACCTCCAGAACCCCAAGCTGCTCACCAGGTTTTGTGCTGACCTTCGAGTATGGTGAGGTTCTTCAACGCCACGGAATGCTCCCAGTTCTTCAGCCGCAGGTCCTCTGTGATGGTGTTCAGGATCTCCAGCTCGTTCCTCAGCTGTGTCTGCGTGTGCATGTGGGTCAACCACAGACTGCCACTGTCCTCTGAGATGTTGCTGATCTGGACCTGAGAACCAGACGTCACCATGAGCTCCAACAAGACCGACGTGAACTGCCTCCTCAGCTGGGAGGAGCTTCTGACCTTCTTCTTCTTTTCCTCTTTTCTTTTGGGCTTTTCCCTTCAGGGGTCGCCACAG
>NC_050526.1:31216947-31222040 GCF_002922805.2 Oryzias melastigma
GTTCCAAATCCCTCCCACTGTCCAGCTTTGTTTTATAAAACCAGACTTTTTTGGGCATTGATGTAAAAACAATTCTTGGTTCCTGTTTAGTATTATGGATAATGAAGGCCAAGGTGCTGTGAATTGTGGGTAAATTATGGGTAATGTCACACTTTAGAGGGACAGTTTGTCACTAGCCGCTTTCACGTGGACACAAGTAATCAAAATGAACGCCTGATCAGAATAAAAATACGTCAATCAGAACCCTCTGATTCTATCAGATTCATTCGGATCAAAATTTCCTTCCGATCGAGATTGATGGGTTATGCTGATCCGATCATGTTAAACATCTTATGATTGTGGGTCATTACTGCGCTGGATTTGACCTCATGGGTAGAGTGTGCTCCGGAGAAGACTTTGAAGTGTAAACAGGACCGGCTGCACCACCAGAGGGAACCGGGTCCTAGAGGGAACCGGGTCGGGACGCCGTATGAGCTCCGCAGGCAGCTTCTGAAAGCAGAAATGCCGCTCCGCTCTCCATCCAATCCTGTGCAAACAATCCTAGAAATTTATGATACCGATCGTGTCCAGAAAAGAATAGTTTGATTTATTCACATGATTTTGAAACTGGTCAAAATGGAGATTGCTGCTTTTCCCGATGTTTTACTGCGTCCAGCCCGAACCCTTCCCTCAGTCTGTGAGGTCAGGAAAAGAGTTCTGAACTGACCACATGCATTCAGACAAATATTCTCTTAAAAAAACAGTAAATAATAATAGCAAAAGCATGGTCAGACGACCATCTGGCTACATGCTAATCACAGCCATGTTTGTTGACAACAGAACTCTATTTCTTTTTCTGCGGCTGTTTCAAGGATTTTACAGTTCTGCACATTTCTAGATGATTGGTGTAATCGGATGCAGTTTCTCATGGCCATGTAGATAGCTCAATCCTAATCCGATTTTTGATCAAATTAAAGAGATTTAGCACATGTAGCCGCAGGTACTGATGGAATTCCTTTCTGAATGAATTTGTTTCTGAATGTCTTCTGTGATGGAATGAGCTTTCATAGACGGACACCTGAGCTGCAGGCTGTGGTCATGCAGCAGCCTGGAGGTCAGCTTCACCTCCTCACTCAGGCTGGTCAGGTTTTGGCCTGCAGCGCCGCTGAGCGAGGACAACCCGTCTTCCAGCTCAGCCAGGAAACCTTCAGTTTGACTGGAATGAGTCTGGGCGTTCCTCAGCCGCCCCTCCAAGCCCTGAAAGAACCGACATCACATCCACAAGAATCATGCATGAAACCTGAAAATAATCTTTGCAGAAACATCCAAACCAGAACCTGAGAGCTGTTTCTGTAAACAGACATGAAATCGTTGTTCATCCTGAAGAAGTTAACCGTCGAAATCCAAGAATCTGGATCAGCTCAGCTCATGGAACAGCTTAAAAATGAGAAAACTAGGGACTAATCCAATATTTCCACAGGAAGTAATGTACATCCACATGTACTGGAGAACTGTTCAGAGAGGACATCACCTTCACCCTACAGGAGCTAGGATAGGCTCCAGCATCCCTGTGACCAAACACAGGACTAAGCAAGTTTGGAAGATGAATATATGGATGAATGGATATACAGATGGATATACAGATGGATGGATGGTTGGAGGGTCAGACAGATGAACATTCATGTGTACTGCACTTACAAGCCTTCAGTTTCCACAAACCAGATGCAAAGCAAGAGCTGACGTCGGTACCTGGATGAGGGCCTCCAGCCTCTGCAGCCGCTCGGTGTGGTTCTGGAAGAGGCTCTGCAGCTTCCAGATGTTCTCCAGCAGATTGTCTCCCGGGCTTGGCTGCAGCAGCTGCTGGCGCTCTGCTGTCTGGTTAAACGAGTGCCGCTGTGAGAAATCATGGTAGTGTGACACTGGGGGAGGAGGAGAGGGGGGAAAGGAGGCTGGGATGAGCTCCAAGTGTTGACTCAGACCCTTCAGATCTAGAACCCCCCCGCCCGGGTCAGCTGCCAGTGCTGTAATGCTGAACACATGTTGGTTCTGGTTCTGGTTTCCCTCTCTAAGCATGTTTTTAAATTTTGAAAGGAGGCGGGGCCATTATCTGCATGACCTCCTAAAACTCTTGGACTTTTTATTTCAGCCCATGGATTTCTTCACAACTTGAATGAATGAATGAATGAATGAATGAATGAATGAATGAATGAATGAATGAACGAATGAATGAAATGGTTTATTTCAAGCAATCAGGTCATAATACATACATAACACATCACTTAATAAATCACAAGTAGATCTCTTGAAAAGGAGTGGAAGGAAGCGAACTTATATAATCCCACCCCGACTCGACCATTTTCTCTACATGAATTATCAATATCCGGTTCAGGACTTAATATCAAATATTAATAAAATCAGGCTATTAAGGATCATTGAAATCATTAATGTGATCAACTTCAAAGTGAACATGTGAGTCTGCAGGACCGAACGTTCTACTGAAAGCGTCCCTAACATCATAACTTCATGGACACCAGAGGAGGAAGAGAGGAGAAGCAGAGCTAGAACACAAAAGATGCAGACATCTATTTGTTTTACTATCATGAAGAAAACCAGATCAAACTTCAGGTTAAACTTTCCAGCTGAACCGTCACACCGATAAACCAAAACACTATTCCAGCAATTCAGAGGCCGGTTCTGCTCTTCGTTCACATGTGAAGTAGTTTTTTTCACAGCAACTCTGAGGACTGAACAAAGAGAACAAGAGCAGAGGAGCTGAGAGCCGAATGTGGAGGTTCTGTTGGGATAAAAAAGGTTCTGTAGAGCTTCTGTAAGGATAAAAAAAAAGTTCTGCAGAAGTTCAGTGGGGAGGAAAGTGTTCTGCAAAGGTTCTGAAAAGTTGAAAAAGATTTTGCAGAGGTTCTAATGATAATATGCAGAGGTTCTGATGATTATCTACAGAGGTTCTAATGATAATATGCAGAGGTTCTGATGATTATCTACAGAGGTTCTGATGATAATATGCAGAGGTTCTGATGATTATCTACAGAGGTTCTGATGATTATCAACAGTGGTTCTGGTGATAATATGCAGAGGTTCTGATGATTATCTACAGAGGTTCTGATGATAATATGCAGAGGTTCTGATGATTATCTACAGAGGTTCTAATGATAATATGCAGAGGTTCTGATGATTATCTACAGAGGTTCTAATGATAATATGCAGAGGTTCTGATGATTATCTACAGAGGTTCTGATGATAATATGTAGAGGTTCTGATGACAATATGCAGAGGTTCTGATGATTATCTACTGAGGTTCTGGTGATAATCTACTGAGGTTCTGGTGATTATCTACAAAGGTTCTGATGATTATCTACAAAGGTTCTGATGATTATCTAGAGAGGTTCTGGTGATAATCTACAGAGGTTCTGATGATAATATGCAGAGGTTCTGATGATTATCTACAAAGGTTCTGATGATTATCTACAGAGGTTCTGATGATTATCTACAAAGGTTCTGATGATTATCTACAAAGGTTCTGATGATTATCTACAGAGGTTCTGGTGATAATCTACAGAGGTTCTGGTGATTATCTACTGAGGTTCTGGTGATTATCTGCATATTCTTTTCTTTTTTCTTTTTTTTCTTTTCCCCTCTTCACTCTTACACTGCTGGTCTTTGTTATTTTAGTTTGGTAGTCTTTGTTTTCGGGCTTTGTTTGTTTGTTTTTCTGTAGGTAGTTTTGGTTAGGGGGAGGCTGGGTCTCCATGACTTATTTTCTGTTTGTCCGAGGATCCACCATGGAGAGATGAAAGAGCCACATGTGGATCTGGAGCCGCAGGTTCCAGGCCCATGATCTAAACCAGGGGTCCCAAACTCCCGGCCCGCGGTCCATCTGCGGCCCCCGTCTTCATATGAAAGATTATGTTAGTGCGACCCGCAAGACTGAAATGCTTCTGACGCCACGCCGAGGATGGGAGGAGCTAGCATCTCCGTCTGTGGAAGTCTCTCTTCGAATGAATGGGAGGCACATATGGAGTTTTATTTATGTCAAAACTCTACGCAGAAATGAGACATCTCCACGCACGCATCAAACAATCTGCGCGGACAAATCTGACCCCTGCGAGTGCGTTTTCCTCCTCCACGAGCAGAAAAAGTCCTCGCACAAGAGACTCACGTGTGTGAGTGACGCCCACGCGCGAGCAGACCCTCAGTGAGCGCTGGTCTCAGCTCAGAAATGAAGCTGTTAATACAGACATTTGAAAATGAATAAAATAGTTTTCTCTAGTCCAGAGTTCCTCAACTATTTTCTCTTATGCCCCCCCATGAAGAACTTATTCTTTCACGGTATCATTAGTTAATTTGCTCAAGTTAAATGTATATCTCCACAAAATATTCTACCTTTATTATCATTAATGAACATAAAGAAAAAAACTTCAAAATAATCAGTTTTAATCATTTTTCTATTTTTTTTCCTTTTAGAATTCTTCCAAAACTTTCAGACAAAGTAAAACCAAGTCTTCCCTGGTTTCCCTCCACAGTAGTGATGAATTCTGGCTTTTCTCAGAGATTCAGTTCTTCTGCACTGATTCACTGTAAACAGCGACTCTTTCTGCTACCAAATGCATTTTTAGGCTGTTTTTGCTATTTAATTTATTATCAACACTATGTAGGATTATGCACAATATCCATAACTAATGTAAACATGTTTTTATTCACATTCCCCCCAGGGGGCGCGCCCATTTGAGAAACACTGCTCTAGTCAGTCAATCAGTCAATATGTGGTTTCTTCAGTCGTCTGTGTCTGCTGTTTGGTCATTATTATTGTATTTATTTATTAATGATTTACTTTTTTAATTCATTTTTACATGTATTTATTTAATTCATTATTTTGTGTTAAAACTAAAGATATTTGAGAACATTAGAATGTTTTATCGGCACTTTTCTTGTGGAAATCCTGATGCGGCCCAGCCTCACCCAGACTCCGCCTCCAGGATTATACAGATAAATTGAGTTTGAGACCCCTGCACAAGACAAAACTCAAATGAACAACTACAGACCGATATCAAACCTGCCATTTTTAAGTAAGATCATTGAAAAAGCTGTTTTCCATCAGT
>NC_050526.1:31222956-31227765 GCF_002922805.2 Oryzias melastigma
TCACCTGTTCTCAGTTTGATTAATATGTATTCAAAAGTTTACATCTGACTGTTTATCTATGCTTGTTTTAAGTTAAAATCTTTCTTTGAATTTTATTTAATGATCACATCTTTAATATTTCTCTTGATGTTTCTTTAAATGTTTTATGTAAAGTACTTTGAATTGTGTCATGAAATGTGCTACAAATAAACTCGCCCTGCCTTATATTCTGATGATAGTTTACAGATTAGACAGAGGAGCCATCGGTTTTCTGAATACAGGAGTTGCAGACAGTTTCTTTGGAAAAACAAAAATCATAATTTGGCTGAAATTTGGTTGTGGTCATTCCAAACATAAATAAACAATTTTGTTTGTTGTAAGTTTTTTATCTGGTGGAAGACGGCCATAACCCTGCAATTTATTAATTGGAGCCAGTGTCGGGACGCCAGAGAGACTAAGGGGGCAAATATATTTATATAAAAAAGAAATACGCCCCTCTCCCCCTCCGCGGGTGGTTTCTCCTCTTAGCTTGGTCCTCAACCGGAGGTCTGGGAGCTTGAGGGTCCTGCAGTATCTTAGCTGTTCCTGTTCTTTTCTGGACTGAGATGTCTGAGGTCTTTCCAGGGATCTGATGTAGCCACTTCTCCAGTTTGGAGGTTACAACCCCGAGTGCTCCAATCACCACGGGCACCATTGTCACTTTCACCTTCCAAGCTTCCTCCAGTTCCTCTCCGAGTCCCCGGTATTTCTTTATACCTTTTGCCCCAGTATAGTTATGAAGTTCTATTGATCCTAGAGAGCAGATATTTTCATCAATATGTCCTGATGAAGCTTTTCATCATCCCTCACTAAATGAACCCTTACTGTGAAGGCCAGACCGCCTCTAGACACTCAGTTTGAATGGAGCTGGGTTAAGCAGGTCTGATGGGGGTCCAGGCCCTCCGTTGAGAATCTGTGCAGACAGTTACAGGAGTAATCCACACACATGCACGCATTCACACATTTGTAAGTTCCTCCATTTTCTAGGAAACATCAATGGACTGAGTCCAGAAAATGACTAAATACTGTAAACTAGACTTTAAACAGATTAAACAATGTTTTGAATTTCATAAATGCTTGGAGTTTAACTTTTAAAAGTTTCCATTTTCCTAAAAGCTTAAAGTCAAATATCTGAACAAAAGCATTCCTCCGAAAAAGGTCAAGTACCAGGAGACGAGGAGTATTTGAAAAGCTGCAGAAACCTTTAAAAAAGCCTCTAAGAGCTCCTTCAAGTCTGCACGACTTAAAAAAGACTTTTGCCCTTGGAAGTGCTGGGAGAGTTGCTCTCCACTTTCGCATTCATCTACAGAGAAACAACTCTGCAGGTTTTTGTCTCACAGGATCTCCAAATAATCCTAAACTAAAGCAGGTCATCCTTTTCCCACCAGTCACACCATTTGGCCCTCAAGCAGACTAACCATCCTCAGATACATCATCAAGGAAATCATGTCAGGAACTGGTGGTGGTGAAGGATCCAAACGCAGGGGACCAGACTTGGTGACAGGAACTGAAAATATTTGATAAACAACCAAAACATGACAAAACCATGGAAGCAACAAAAAGGTGTCCGAACAGAACAGATGACCTGAAAACCAAACACTACATGAAGACAGATGAGGAGGATTTACCTAAACATGGTGAGACTGACCGGAAAACATGGCAAAAGCAGTATAAAAACCCAAACACAGAGTCCTGAAAGATTGTTTCTTTTCCCACTATATAGATTCCTGTTTTCTTTTCATTTATCACAGTTATCCAGCACAGAAGGCTGAGCCTTTAACAGCACAAAGTAACATTAGATAAACACCTCCAGAAAAAGCACCAAAACAAAAATGTTAGTTTCACAGCATGTAATAAATTAACATGTAAGAAATTAGATTTATCTTGGTGGGGGGGGCTTTCACCACCATCATTCAGTGATTCCATTTCCACCATAATAAACAATGAACAACAATAAACAGTGGTAAATGATGTCGACCACAGCACTCTGCAACCTTGATTAAGGCCTAAGGTTATCTACTGCCACAGTCTGAGTCACCCACTCATATACTCACTCACTGCCATGCAAAGTGCCAACCTGTGACTACGGACAGCCAGTAGGGTTTAGTGTATTGCCCAAGGACACTGTAGCACACTGGCAGGCACGGCGGTAACATCCCTATGAAATCGCCTGCAGGGCTGCGCGGATCCCCTGCAGATCACCCGCGATTCATATAGAAGATCTGAAGTGATCCGTGACCCTCAGGCCTGCACTCTTTGACCTCACAACCTTTTTGTTTTGTTTTTGTCTTTTTTCTCGACTTTCTCCTAAGGTCACATTGCTTTGACTAGAAAAAAGATTAAGACCTATTCACCCTGACTTTAAGAGTCCTTATTTTAGCAAAATGAAATTGAAGACTTGTTCATATTGCAGACCGGCTCAGAGCAGAATAATGGTCCAGGATTGACAGAGTCCACTGTAGCCACCTGGTGCAATCCCAGGGATCAGGTTAAGTCATAACTATTGTTTGGTTTGGACTGTGGACCACATGAACATGACTGGCTGTATTTGAGTCCAGCGTACCTGCCAGACAGAGTCCGAGCACGGACAGAAGCAGCAGGACGTAGAGGCAGATGACGGCAGACTTGATGGCAGACATTGAGTCCAGGTGGTTGCAGCAGCGCTCCTTCCGCCGCCGCATTCCTGGTATAGAAACACCAGCAAAGGAACCGAGTGAATGAATAGAAGAACAGAGCTGAGAGTGGGAGGCCAGATTTATGTAATACGTAATAAATATATTAAGTTATGATTTAACCTTTATTTAACCAGCCAAACTATTCATAACAGCTTCTGCTTTACAATAAAGATCTGGGAAGTGGAGAAATACAACAGTAGATAAAAGCACATTAGAATATGTTCAACAATTTACATTCAGAAAACTATTCAGTTATTCCCCTACCCCTGTTCTAACAGTCCAAAGACATAATTCATGGCTTCATTGGTGATTCTAAACAGTCTTTTAAGTATAAATGTCTGTGTGTGGTCATATGATGGACTAGTGACCAGTCCAGGGTTAACCCACCATCACTAGGCCACCTGTAACCCCTGAAGAGTGAGTTTAGAAAACGGATGGATGTCAGATTTCTGATGGTGTTCAGATCTGCTTGTAGTTTTCTTCATTTAGGAATTGCATGAGATAAACAGGAGTGTTTCATGATCTGCTGGTTTGAATTTCTCAGTTTTCTGTTCCTTGTGCTTTCGTGCAGGCTGCTGTGACTCCACCCATTCTCATGTGGAGCCTGGTAAGCAGTCACAGCTGCCTGCACTTTGCTAATCAGCCAGAGAACATTTAAAGTCGTCTCTCTGAGTCTGCAGTTTTCAGATTGTCTCTCATGTTTTCTGAGTGTCTCTGTTATGTGTTCTGGTCCATGTTTGCTCGGGGTTCTTCCTGCATTTGGGTTCTGCTTTCCTGACAGTAAATGTGGAATAGAGACGGATTAGAACTGCAGTGGAAAGCAGAGAATGGGCATCATGAAACTGGTTACTGCAGGAACAAATGAACTGGTTTAGAGTTCTTGGAGTCTCTTTGACCTCTTTTACACACTAACGGTTTTCTTTGACCGCTTCATGTCACTAACGTGTCATTGAATTCAGGACTTCTGCAGGCAATTAGGATCATGTTAAAGAAAATAATTGTCAGCTGCAGGACAGCAGAAGAGATGGAGCACAGATGCACTAAAGAGAAGCCAGCAGTAAAAACGGGACTTTAGACCAAAACAGGAAATGGCAAATGAACTTTGAAGGCATTAGGGTTCCTGATCAGCTTTAGCTCATCCAGAAGCTCCAGTATTCAAATGAATTCATGAAAAAGGTTTTAGGATGTCTGTCATCACAGCTTGTGAGATTTCAAACACTTGAATGACTCAGATCAGATTTTCTTTTCACCTGACACTAACAGTATTTATGTGTGTATTTGATAAGATTCTAAAATGACTGCCAGTTCTGTTTCTAGTAATTTAATCATCAGTTTTCTTAATGGAAAAACCTTTTTTTTCACAGTTCAGAGACGCTGTGATCCACAGCACAGAACATGGTTATCAAATGAACATGTTCTTCTTCATTTGGTTTAATAAAAGGATGTCTGACCTTCATCGTACAGGTTCAGTTTGGACGAGCTCCCTCCTTCATAGGGCTCCTCAAACATGGACGTGTTGTCTCTGTCCTCATTGGACCTCAGGCAGATGGCTTTATTCTCCATCTCCACCCTAAACCAAGAGCACAGGAGAGCTCAGCGTTCTGCCTCTGGAGAGTCCGACATTCTCCAGAATAAACTCGCTCTACAGTGGACCTGCCTGGTTCTACAGTAGGTCTCCCTGCAGCTGTGGAGCATCAGTCTAGAGGACAGCAAAGATTGTTTGGTCCCATAGAATCACTGGACAGCCCGACCCCACCCTCTCCAGTTCCAAACAGGAAGTCGCCCCACAGACTTCTATGTAGAAATGACCAGCTGTTACATTCTGGATCTGAAACTTTCAAACATCTGACTGATAATCATTTAAAAAAAAAGTTTTCTCTCTTGAGATATAAACTGACCAGATGTCTCTGTAAACATGTGGAGTCGCTGCCCCCCCTCAAACATTTGACAGATTGTCCTGAGCCTGTTTCAGAGGGAGGGGCGTGAATTGTCTTAATTTAGCAGGAGCCGGAGGCTGGAGGTTTCTACGGAGGACATCACAGCCCCTCCAGTGATATACGTCTGTCCTGGTTCACCATTCTCATGGAACTTCAGCACAAACCAATGAAGGTCCAAA
>NC_050526.1:31227774-31253950 GCF_002922805.2 Oryzias melastigma
GGGGGGGGGGGGGCAGCCTTCAGCAGGAGCTCACATGCACACTCACGAGCACGGAGAGCTCCTGCTATAACAGCGTCTGCTGTAGATGTTCTCTGGCCTGAAGAGGGGGCTCATGATCCTTGGGTTAGGGTTCCAGCTGACTTTTCATTAAGGGGGGGTCACATAACTGTGCAGCTGCTAAGAAACGCTCCCCCCGCCCCCCTTATTCAGGAGCGTGCGCGTGAACGATGACGGTCAGAGTTTTCTTACTAGATGAAAACTTGGACAACCAAATTACTAATAGACATGTCTGAGCGGTTGTAGATTGGGGCGTGCGCGGGCCCTGCGCGTGAGCTGTGAAACAGATGTGAGGCGGAAGTTTTCCAGTTGTTTCACAATAAAAGCTCCACGTCAAAGTTGTTTTCAGACCCCGAAAGGCTTCCGTCAGACCGGAACCCGTTCTGAAAAATCCAAACACTTTTTCCTTTTCATCCACAAACTCAGCAGCACCTGCGCGTGCACGCCGCGTGTGCTCAGATTACGTCATGTAAACAGAAGATCAGGCACGTTCACTCACACCTCCAACACACCTGAGCAGCACTCTTCCTCACGTCCTCCTGCGGCGCGCGACACCCTGCAGACAGCAGCTCTGTGGTCCGGACGGGTCCACATTTGGAATGAAATACCCGCACGTTGTCACGTGACTACTGCCACAACCTGGATCAAAACAAAAACGGCGTATCAGCGCCCTCTGCTGCTGTGAGAGCGCAGAGGTTCCCTTTCTGACTGAGAGGATTCTTTCTATAGATTTATTTCTTAAAGAACCTTGAGGGACGTTGTTGAAATATCAAAATCATAGTGAAAACTCTGAAAGTTCTCAGAACTACATAAAGACTACAGAGCATGGCTCCAGGCTGTTGCAAGTTCGCCTGTGACAGAACGGCTCCACCACAGGGGGGAACTCTCTGGGTCTTGATACACCTGTTTTTTCTTTTAAAATCTGCTGAATCAGGTTATAGTTCAACGGTGACATTCTGAGAAGTTAATTTCCTTTGATTTAAAAAAAAAATATTTAGCAGAACAAAAAATACTTTAGGGCTGCACGGTGGCGCAGTGGTTAGCGCTCTTGCCTCACAGCGAGAAGGCCCCGGTTCAAATCCCGGCTGGGACCTTTCTGTGTGGAGTTTGCATGTTCTCCCCGTGCATGCGTGGGTTTTCACCGGGGACTCCGGCTTCCTCCCACCGTCCAAAAACATGCTTCATAGGTTCATTGGTGACTCTAAATTGCCCCTAGGTGTGAATGTGTGTGTGATTGAGGCCCTGAGACAGACTGGAGACCTGTCCAGGGTGAACCCCGCCTTCGCCCATCAGTAGCCGGGATAGGCTCCGGCACCCCCGCGACCCCAAAAGGGAAAAAGCGGTCAAGAAGATGGATGAATGAAAAAAAAATACTTTAAATCTTCAAAGTTTTATCAAAACTATTACACACAAAGGTTTTCACAAACAACCGAGTCGTGCTTTAAAAAATAAACATGAACAAAAATACTTTTATGTAAACATGATTTATAGATGAATTCTGAAAACATTGACTGGACTTATGGAGTTCTGCTTCAACATGCTGATGCTGTTCTCCAAAGTTCTATTTGAGACTTGAGTAAAATGTCATTACTGGTTCTGCTGTGGTCCCACTCTGGTTCTGGTTCTGGGGGTTCCATATTTACGGCATGTCTTAAAATTACCACCTCGGACGAACTTCCTTTGACGGACGCCGCTTTCCTCCTCCATGGCCAACCACAGGGGCAGCAGACGCAGTAGGAGGTAGTAGTTCCATAAAATGGTTTGCTGTCGCATGTGGGTTTGGACCGCCCGAGCCAAACATGACCCAGGCGTTGCAGTGGTGGCAGGTGCGATGGGGCGCCCTCCAGTGGGGACAGCAGCAGCAGCAGGCTGTCCACCTGCTTGCAGGAGCTTGTCTTCAGCTGTGGGAGAAGACATAGCATTTTGCCACGAATGTTGATGGTGCTTCTTCTTGGTGTTGAAGTTGCAGTTCAGCAACTAGATCAGGCAGAGTCCACTACTTAATGAGACTCTCATTTCTTGTTTTTTCTGCTGAAGCCTATGAATGAATCCCCAGCATCATGTAAATGTCTAAAGTCATGACTACTTAAGGCAGCCATGGGTGGTAAACAAGGATGAGGCTGATGGTTGTCCAGCTTTTGATCAACATCAGGGTGGATCAAGTCCAGCTTTCTGTTTGTAGAGGAATGAGGTAATGGCCCAGTCACACTGTCGGCGATCTGTCAGGGATTATGGCCCAGTCACAAATCAGTTGCGATGCGTCGGCGATGGGTAAAACCCGGGTATTTGAACAAAATCTTGAGAGAGATCTCACGATTTTACACCCGTCGGAGGCGCTCTCCGGACGCCTGCAGCTTGTTGCAGATTTTTTAGGCATTGCCACACCCGTCGCGGTCCCCAACTTTCAACTTAAAATTCTACGATTGCTCGCAAGATTTGACACCCATTTTGGGCATCCCAGACACAATCTCCGATGACCTACGATACCCTCCGATATCTGCGAGCGTCTTTTCTTTTAATTTTCGCCCCTGGTCTCTGTCTGTTTTTGCTCTACCTCCTTCTTCCTGCTTTCTCCTTTCCTCCTCCCCTTGGTCCTCCCGTCATCGGAGACGATCACAGAAAGCGTACGAATCGTCGCAGGACGCCTCCTATTCAGTCTGAGGGCACCACCGACGGGTGCAAAATTGTGAGATCTGTCTCAAGATTTTGTTCAAATCTCCCGGGTTTTATCCCTCGCCGACGCATCGCAACTGATTTGTGACTGGGCCATAAGGAGCCTCCTTGAAATGGAAATGATTGTCAGAAATGTTCAGTAGGACTACAATCTACAATAAAATCATTATATCTGTAATGAGTTTTTTTTTGTCCACAGTTTATGCTTGAAATGAACCAGATCAATTAAAAGTTGGACTTCTGCATCGTTAGGACTGCTGGGTCTAATCCACATGCAGTGTAGAAGATGTGGACATTCCATCGGGTCATAATGAGGTCTGAGGTGAAGATGAGGCGCTGCTATGATCATGGTCGGGGTCATCTTCAAATGACACAGGAACAGCGGCGCCCTCTATGATATCTTCTTCGTCATGTCAGTCCTGACCATCAGCTCCTCCTCCAGGGCCTAGAAATGGGAGCCGGTATCTCCAGTGAGACTGTATAAGTATGGGAGCCGGTGTCTCCCATACTTATACATACATACCTATTACCGCTCAGGTGGTAATACTCAACTCCATCTATAAAGCACTTTAAACAAAACAGGGCTCACCAAAGTGCTGAACAAAGCATAAAATCAGTAAAAACACATAACAGATAAGACATAAGACTATTATTACAATAAAACCAACTCAATTAAAAGCCAAACTAATAAAATATGTTTTAAGAGCAGATTTAAAAGTGCAAAGTGAGTCCATCTTTCTGAGGTCCAGAGGTAAGTTGTTCAAAATCTTAGGTCCAAAGACTGAATAGGCTCGATCACCTCTCAGTTTCCTCTTGGTGTTGGAAATGACTAACTTCATCTGGTCAGCTGACCTGAGGGAGCAAGAAGGTGTGTACACCTGGATTAGGTCTGACAGGTAGTTTGGAGCGAGACCGTGAACAGATTTAAAAACAAATAAAAGAATTGTGAAATCAATGCGTAAATGAATTGGGAGCCAATTAAGTGATGCTGAAACGGGAGTAACGTGCTCGTGTTTGTGTGCACCAGTTAAAAGACGGGCAGCACCATTCTGGACTTTATCACTGAATTAATATGAGCTTTTAAAGTAAAGTTGTTGTCCAGTTTCACACCTAAACTATCGGTTTCAAATAATAAATGTAAACATCTAAATCAACATGTGCCTTAGAGATGTCACTCGGGCCAAATAACAGAACCTCAGTCTTTTCCTGATTTAAGCGTAAGAAATGACATGATATCAATGCTTTATTATCATCAAAGCATTGTAATAACTGTTGAGGAGAATATGCTTCTTCCTGGTTTAACGGTATGTAAATCTGGCTGTCGTCAGCATAAAAGTGGAATGAAATCCCATGTTTTCTGAGAACTGACACACATGGAAGCAGGTACAGTGAAAAAAAGAAGAGGTCTGAGAACAGAACCCTGAGGTATGCCACACGTAAGAGGTGTCGTGCAAGACTCTGTAGCTCCAAGATGGACACAGAAGCACCTATCAGTAAAGCCTGATCTGAACCATTTTAAAGCACTACCTTGAAGGCCCACCCCAATGTAGCCACGAGGGGGCCCAAGCCAGGGTCTCAGAGGGTTGTGTCAGGAAGGGCATCCGACGTAAAATCTTGCCAAATCAAATATGCGAATCAGACCTACGATATCCATACCGGATCGGTCGAGGCCCGGGTTAACAACGACCGCCATCGGTGCTGTTCACCGACAGGGTGCCGGTGGAAATTGGACTACTGTTGGTGGAAGAAGGAGAGGAGGAAGGCGGGATGGAGAACAGCAGAACATGTGATAGAAGTGGAGAAAGTGGAAGAGCAAGGGCTGATGAGGGTCCAATATTTTTAACTTTGTCAATAAAAAAAATCTGAAAGATCTCACAAACTCTGGTTTAGTTCTCCAGAGAAGCTGCTTGTTGTGGGGTAGAAACTCAGGGGCTAATACTTGGATGCAGTGCTGTGGGGTAAAAGCTCTGGGGCTTTTGTTTATGGCTAATGCTGGGGAGGGCTAAAGCTAACCTGAGGATGACCTGTTCTTGAAATGACTGCAGCTTTTCTACCTGTAGTTCTGAAACAACCAGTCAAGCTGTTACCACTCATCTGTTGCTCATGAACTTATCACAGATTTAGATCAGTATCGTGTGGGTCTAAAGTCACATCTGGAAGACCCCCCCTCCCCCCTCTTTCTTTTGTCAACCAGTGTAATTGGTTTCTCTGCCATTTTCTTTCTCTTCTTTTTCTTTTAAGACAGAACTGTTTCCATTGCTGTCCACACATTTTTCCTCCCTCTGCTTTTCTAACACTTTAATAAACTGAGCTAAAGTTTTCAGGTGCAAAGAGGCAGGTTTACTTCTACCTGTCTCTCACTGGAAGATGATTCGAGAAGGGACACTCACAAGTGTAAAAACTGGAATGATTGAGTAGTTCTGATTTGGACTCCTCTTCCTTCTCAGCAGATTCACGTCCAGAAGTCTGAACAGATCTTTAGTCACCTGGTGGAGGTCTTATTTTAGAGGTGAGTGTGTGGTGGTGGGGGGTAGCGATAAACATTCAGTGAGGAAAGCAGCACATTCTGTTTTCTGTTCCTGTTTTTCCTGCATGAATCTCCAGAATGAAACTCGTGGACCACCTGGTTCCTTTGTAGGACATGAAGAACTCCTCAGTCTGCATCTAAAGAACAAAAACATTTGACACAAAGTTTTGAAATATTACCTGAACGGAGCTGATGCTACTTTTGCCCTAAAAGGTCAGGCTTCGTTTGAAGACGTTTTCTTGCACAAACGATTGTGAAAGAGCTCATCTGTTGGTCTGGTTGAAAATGCTGATTCATTCACCATACTTCATCTGCACAGCACAGATAAGGAGACCGATGGCGTGTTGGCTGGAGTGTCATAGCAGAACAGAATGTCTTTATGTTCATTTTGAATATAAAGATGTGTATGTATCTGAATGAAATCATAAAATGTTCTCAGATCTTTCTCTAAACTTGATCTTCATTTTTATATTTCAAGTGTTTACAGAAAAGACTGTAAGATGTCTGTAACTATTTAAAACCATCTACAGATGGATATGAAGGTCTTGATGGAGGAGAAATTTACATAGCATGAAAGGTAATCCTGAAGAATTACTCAGGATTACCTCTGACAGATTCGAAGATGTGCAAAAGTGAGATAATTCTGATCACAACATTCACAAATTAGATCCTATTTGATCAGGAACATCATAATAAACTGATTTTTGATCGACGTGATTACTTTTATGGTTTAAATTGAGATTGTGACTCTTATGGGGCATTCACACCAAACACGGTCAGCGTGGTGGAGGCGTCAAGTTTCAATGTTAAGTCAATGTAAAGACACAATCTGCCGTGGCGGGATTTCCACGGCGGGCGTGGCGAGCTTGAGCTTCAGGGACTCGGGTTTGGGCACGTGACATTTTCAGTGACTAGATCAAAGAGAAGAAATAAACATTCAAGATGGCGGCTGGATGTGAGGATTTTCGTCATGTACTCCCATCCATTTTTTTCTACCCACGAGGTTCCTGGAACTGTCCCAGTTACTGTTGGGTGAAGGCGGGATACACTCTGGATAGATCGCCAGCTCGTCACAGAGCTTAATGAGCTGATGGACGGCCACGCTAGCCAGCCGCTTAGCTTAGTGAGCTAGTTAGTTCTGCTCCCCCGGGTCAGAGCTGTTGCCACCGCTCAAGCTCTGGCGGATCTGATAACGAGCGCTGCTGTCCAAACGCCCGGCAGATCTAGCGAGGTCTACTTTCCCGGCTGTGGGCCTCTGGACAGTGGAGGACGCTCTGGTTACCCGCTGGCGGTTAGCTGCTCGGCAGACCAGAGATCTGCCGCGAGTGCCATTGTAGCGGCAAGAGTGAAGCGCACAGAACCAGAGAGACTCTGAAAGATCAGATGAAAACAAACACAGGGATGTGCTTGCTGCTGCCTCTGAAAAGTTCTCCAAATCACATAAGCCCAAGATACTCTCTCAACATCATCCATGATGTGGCAATTAATTGATTCCAGAACAACTTCAGTGGTTGCTCCACGGCAGGAACGTCATGATTATAAGGAGAAAAGTTGACAGGCATCAAAAGAGAGGTATCAGACGAGAATTTGATGTTCCGGCCGCATACGGTGTGAATGCAGTATTAGCCTTTTAGATTGTAAATTTGTCCTTTAATGTTAATAGAGTTAAAGCTGTAGTGAAAGGCCTACAAGCCTGTTTTTAATTCCACTTCTGTGAATGCTGCTTTCAAAATTCTGACTCAAGAGGAAACAGCTGAAGGTGCGATAAGATAAAGTGATGAAGAAGAAGTGATGTAGCAGAAAATCTGTAAGATCATTTCCTCATCTTAGACGCGTGCTGCAGTTTAAGCTGCAGAAACACGGCGAGAACAGATGCCTGTTTGACTTTGACGTGTTAAAGGCTTTCTGGGCAGGGGAAGATCTCTTTTCTGGGGTAAATGGGATTTGAAGCAGTTTTACTCTTATCTGATTAGAAAGTTACTCATTTTTCATTACAGGTTTAAAGACTGCAAATGTTCTCCTCTAATGAGCATGTTATGGCATTGAGCCTTTGGTCGAGCTCTTGGTCTGAGTCTAATCTGTCTACTGTGTCTCTGAATAAAAAGCCAACAGCCAAATCCTCTGGTCCAGGTTGTCAGATATCAGATTATTAAACCTCTGAATCATATGCAGGCAGATGGGATAGACTTATTGACCTCCAATCATCGTTGATTATTTGTTTATTCAATCAAAAGGTACTCTCTGCACAGGAAACTGCTCTCCTGTTCCTTCACGTGGAAAAACGGTTGCGGATTGAATCCAAAGACCAGCTTAAGTTCATCTTCAGAGTGAGGAGGCAGAAGGAGACGTCCTCCAAAATCAGAAAAACTGATGCTTAGAGGTCTAGACGGGACAGGAGAAGCTTTGAGTCTCAGGAGGAAAAAATGTTTGTCTCCAGTAGGACAGACACCATCTTGCCTCCTTCAGTGGCACAGTCTTATAATCCCATCTGTGTCTTATCAGGGTGGCTGTGGTACAGAGACCTCTGATCAGAAAGTTTCAGGTTCAGTCCTCAGATTTGGGAGGGACACTGGACCCCATATAGTTTCTGGTGGTCTGGGTAGTGCCTGACATGCGGCTCTGCCACCGTCAGCTTGCGATAGGTGACAGTAAAACCCTTCAGTGAAGGTAGAGATCTCTCCATCACTTGATGGAAAGTGTTGATCATCTGGTTAAAGCTGAGATCTTCCTCAGCCTGCTGTTGCTGTTAGATTTGGAAGTTGGTTACAAACAGTAACTCAAGATTTGGTTGAGACACACAAACCACGTTTGCAGTTGTGATATTTAGAAACAAACTTCCCCCTTTCCTGAAGGCCACATGTAATATTAGAAATTACAGCAGCTGATTGTTAAAAAAACAAAACATTAATCCTCTGATTCTGGTTATGGGGTGGATCGACGAATGAATCCATGGGAAGGCTTTCTGATTTTGAAAAGGTTGGGATGAAACTCATTTTATTTAATTATTTTTTTCTTAACGTAGTTAAACTGATTTTAAAGTCTTGTTCCAATGAATCCTGCTGGGCTGTGGCACAGCAATCACCACCCTGGGGTTCTTAGGAGCTGAAGGCCAGTCAGTCTGGGTTTGTCTGGATAGAAAATATTTGTGAAATGAAATCTGACTCACTATGTAGTAAACCAGCTGATCAAATCCAATTTTCAGTGGAATTCAAGTGCAACCTTCAACAGAGGGAAGTGGTACCTGCATGACCCAGCCAAGTTTCTTTGGTTCAGATGAAAACTCTTTGGGCAGGACCCTGTGGATTTGGAAATGTTGTGAAATATTGCACAACAAAGATGAGATCTGGCACCTTTGTTACAAATATAAAGAGGTGGAAGAGTCCACCAGCAGACGAAGCTTCTCTCCAAGGACAGTAAGGAGAAAAGACTAAGCTTTCAGCCACATCAACCTCTTGATTGGAAAAGGTAAAACTACGGACTCTCTTGATCTTAAATTTAGTTTATAAATTGAAAGAACCAGAAGTGAAGTTGCATGAAATAACGTTAATACTTATTGTTTCTCCAATCCATTGATGGAACAAGTAGCAGTAGCTAAAGATGTGGACTGAGGTTTGACTTGTTCTCACAGGATGAAGAGTTTTGTGATCTTCCTTGTGCTGTCCATCCTGACAGCTCAGCCTGCAGTCTCTGCACCTCAAGATCCTGGAAGCTCCAGAAAAGATGCAGCTCAGACTGACAGGACTACGTAATGTCTTCTCCTGCTTCATCTTATTCTATTTTGCTACTAAATCACTAGAACTTAACCAGAACATTAACTCTAATGTTGCCAGGCATTTTTGACACCTGAAGTTTTCTGCTGTCGTGCTGATGTGTATATTTTGACTTAAATGTTTTAAGGATAAAGAGCGTTAAGGGTTAAAGAGTGTTACAGGTCAAATAACATTAAAGGTTAAACAATTCTGGTCAGATATTCTTCGAGCAGCTGAGAAGGTTTAACAGTAAAGCCTTGATTACTGGGTTTGTTTTAATATCAGCTCCCTTTTCAGAACTTTTACATTTAAAAAGGGTTAACTTCAAGTGTTTTTCTTCTTCAGATGGGCCATAGCTCACAAGGAGATGGACCTGCAGAATCTGGACAAAAGATTCTGGCCAGATGTTTTTAGAGTTGCTACTAAAGGCGTGGATTTGGCCCACCAGTACAACCTTTTTTGCTTCTTTCTTTAAATGTTTGCTTCTGTCACAGAATTTTTAAACATTAAAGATTTTAAATGTCATCTGTTTTTCCAGGTTGATCCATGGTCACAAAGACATGGAGCAGAATCTGGAGAAGCGATTTTGGAGCCGTCTAATACAGAGTGTTCGTAATGACCCTCATTTGGCCCACCAGTACGCTTCTAAGATTTCATATCTGCTCTAGCATAGAAATATTCATTGGTTAACATCAGGTGTAATTCAGTTCATTTTCTACCTGTTCAGATTAATCCATGGTCACCAACATTTGGGACAAGACCAGCAGGATCTGGAAAAACGATTCTGGTCGGATGTTTTGGGAGCAGCTGCCAAAGGCGTGGATTTGGCCCACAGGTGAAACTTTTTTATTGCTGCCTCTTTCTTGTGCCGTTTGCTCCTGATTCAGGATTATTAAATATGAAAGAGTTAATTTAATTCTGTTTTCTTCTTCAGTTTGATCCATGGTAAACAATCCATAGAACAGGACCAGCAGGATCTGGACAAACGATCCTGGTCGGATATTCTTGCAGCAGCTGTCAAAGGCGTGGATTTGGCCCACAGGTGAAACCTGATTTTGCTGCTTTCTCCTTGTATTGTTTGTTGATAAATTTGAGCAAATGCTTTATAATTTAACATAAAATATTAAAGTTCAAAATGAATGGTAAAGTATTTCTTCTTCCTAACAGTGCCATCCACGGTCAGGAGAACCTGAAAAAACGTGACGCTGTAGATCAACCCTGAGCCAACTCAAGAATGAAGCTCTAGAACCATATTTGAACATCTTTTCTTCCTTGTTTTAAAAATTGCATTTTTTATTTTGTGTGATCAAGCTGAGAAAGCTTGAAGTTGCCAAATAAACTAGCTTTGCAGCATTCAGAACAAGTGTTTCTGACACTTTTTGAGTTCAAAAGCTTGAAGTCTGTAGGCTCCTCGACGTGGAGGAGCAGCAGTTCTACTAAAGGGGAGCCAGATTTCACCTCATCTAAGAGCAACCGGCAACCCCCGGTAGACGGTCTGTCAGTCTGGAGGTTGTCTCAGTCCTGAGCCTGAGTCACTGCGGTCGGCATTGGAGTCTGGTTTGAATGTGGTGTTCAAATATCAACATTTTAAGCAAAAGCTATTAAGCATGTCCAAAGTGGGGTCATCTGGACCCCACAAGGCACCACACTGAACTTTCCTTTTCAAGGATTTTTTATATTCACTGGCTTCTGTGGCAGACATGAAATCCTGTCCACATTTCTCATGGGAGGGGTCACACATCAATATAAGGGTGGGGATATCTGGACCCATAAAAGAATGAGGATTAAAGCTGTGTGAAAATGTTCAAATGCTTGTTGCTTTTATGTTCTGTTAATATAAACTGGTTGGGGGGGGGGNATATCCGTTGGGTTTAGTTAAAATCTGAGTAATACTAGGGTTGTTTCTGGACGGGTGGACTCCTGAGTCAACTCAACAATTTCCCTGCAGACTGAACTTCAGTGTAAATGGAACCACATTCCAGGCTTCCTTTTGGTTCTTTAGAATTCTGCTGGTGACCTTAGAGTCCAGGTTTTAATTTCTGTTTACCAAGCACTCGGAGAGAAAAGTGAGAGGGCTTTTCCAGGTCAAAGCGAATGCCAGACGTGGTTGACGGGCAACCGATATGATAAAACTCTAAACAGCCAGTTTGAGGAAGTTTCACTTTCTGGACTGTTCAAACACAAACAGGAGCTTTTCATCATGGGGGCCTGGCAGCACAGTCTAATTTACTATGAGAACAAATAGAAAAGCGTCTATTTTGGTCTAAACACAAACAGATTGCATTTGAAATCTTAGATTTGATCTGTTGTCTATTTCACTCGAGGTCTTTGTTACCTTGTCTGAATTAGACTATGATGGCTTTAAAAAGACTCACTTTGTGATTCATTAAAGACTGTTTAAAAGGTTTTCATTCAATCACAGCTGCTCTTTACTTTTTATCTTGTTGAGCAGTTTCTCCATCAAATGAACTGTTCTAAGCCATATTGATAGAAAATGTTTGCTTATTCAGATTCTATCAAAACAAAAGTAAGTAAAGATGAAAACCAAGTCAAAATACTTATATCTGACTTTTTAAGTCATTTCTGGGGTTTGAGTAAGTTGGTGCTTTTTCTCATAAATTTTCAATAACTATTTGCGTTGATGAGGACAGGCATTGTTGGTGGACGCCATCCCATTCAGTGGAGCTGGGGAGGAAGTACTAGGGCCAAGTTATGGCATAACAAAAGGCGGAAAAAATACCAGCCAATTCCTTGAGCAACGATACACGTGGATGTACGTGTACGTGTAGTCTTAAGCTGCATTCATACTGAATGTGATCTGTGTGTCGGAGTCGTACAATTTATGTTGAGTCAATGTAGAGACTCAATCAGAAGTTCTGCTGCGCGATTAAAGTGTCGGCATGGGACCTGGCAGCAGTGCAGCGTTCAATATTTGAGCTTTATCAAAGAAGTTCCATTACATCAACCATCAGGAACCCAGCTTTGACCCATGACATGTTGATGATACGATCAGCAGGTGGAGTCAGAAACCAACATGGAGAATCTAATTGTTTTGCTGAACTTTGACAAATGTTTCCTCGTCAATGCAAAAACAAAGATCTTCTAATATTATTCTTTAAGTTTTCCCTCCTCGGACTCCTGTATCTATTCTGTTTGGTGGTTGCATGTTTTGCTCCTGCAAATGTGGATTTTCTCCAGCTTCTCTCCCTCAGTTCAAAAACAGTCTTTATAGGTTACTCGTCATTTCTGAAACCCTTCCAACGTGTAGGTGAGCAGTGATCCCTCCAGGATGAGCCTTCCTTCATCCAATAGTAGGCAGGATAGGCTCCAGCAGCACTGTGACCCCTATAGGGACTGAGGGGGTTCTGAGGGCGGATGTCTGTCAGTCTTCAAACACTTGAATTGGTAATAATTTGCATGTTAATTAGCTATCTTAGATATATTTACTAGCAGTAGTTTTTTTAAAAGTAACAAATTATAGAAAAAAATACATACAATTTTATTCTTTATTGGTGATGCCACAATCATCTGAAAGATTAAGACAAACATCAGAAGAAAAACAAGAAAAGGAGAATAAGTTAGAGGGGGAAGATCAAAATAAAAATAAAAAGTTTAGGAAGAACAAGAATGAGGAGCAGCAGAGTAAAATTAGAGTAACGTTAAAGTAGGAAAGTAGACCCTAGAGAAAAATCTTGAGTCTTGCCTCGTGAAAGAAATGGTGGAGCTTTATGGAACCAGTAACTTTAAAAAGGGAAGAGTGAAAGGCAGCTATCTGCCCATCTGTGATTGCATGATTCAAATAACTCATCAGTACAAACATCTGCATACAGATCAGGTTGTTTCACAACCATCTAACCTATATAAAGCACTGGACCAGTCCAGACAGTAACAAGTCTACTGGCTGTGAAATTCGACTGTCAGATCTGCTGCTGGCCTGTGACCATTACAAGGTAAGAACTGTGATGGTCTTTCAATGGTTGTAGTCTATTATTTGAATCTGTGATCTATTATTTCATGATGGATATAATAGAAAACAGATTATTGTCATGTCAACCAGCTGCAAATGTTTGTGTGACTTTCTTCAAGCTCAGAGTAGTTTTTTCTTTCATAACCGTCAAACAGACAAAATAACTGAAGAAAACATGAGAAACATTCTGACCAATGACAGCCGTGGTCTCCTCTCCTCAGCATGAAGTGCATCACCATGTTTCTTGTGCTGTCCATGGTTGTTATGATGGCTCAACCTGCAGAGGGCTTTTGGGGTTTAATTGTGCAAAGGCTGAAGCATGGAGTCCATTTTGCCCATAAGTATTGACAACTTTTTGTTCTAACAATGCCAACTTTAACAGGACTTTCCTTTAACTTTTACAATCTAAACTACTTTCCTTCCGGCAGAATTCTCAATGGAAAAGATGTGGAGCAGCTGGCGGAGCAGCTGGCGGAGCAGCAGCAGCTGGACAAGCGTGATTTTGAGGATTAATTAGACTTCAGGTCGGTGTGGACATGCTCTTGTTTCCCCCTCTACATAAAAAACATTAAGTACAGAGTCTACATTAATTTTTAATCTCATACACCTCATTACTGCACACATGTGGGAGTCCTGAGACATTGAATATCATTGTCACATCTTCATACATGTCTGCATATTTCCTGATGCTATTTTCTTTCCTACAGGGTCCAACCCAGAGATTCAGCTCCAACAGAAGAACTGAAACGGCTGCAGTCCTATGGAGGATTGACGAATGAAACATAGATTTGATTATAATAATATAAAAACCAAGCACAAGTACAGATTTAACGTGAACTTTTTAATAAACTGATCAGATAACTTTCATGTTGTTGAAAATGAACTAAATAAATGAATTTGAAAACATGCTGGAACCTCTCTTCAAAACTCTTAAATGTCTGCCCGATAGTCCATTTGGTTGGGAAAGTGGATCCCAAACTGTTCTGGCCTGGTTTAAAGGATAAAACAGGTTTGTACCGTAGATCTTGCTTTCTTAACGTGGGATTTTTGAGTGCCGGTTGCTGTTCAAATTTAAGAAGTGGGTGAGAATGATCTGCAACACCGACCAGTAGATGTTCTGACAGAACATGCATTGGTGGTAGAGAAGTCAGTAATTTAAGGTTCATGGTATACATTTCGTTATGACCCCGCGCCATGAGCAGGTTGTAAACATGTCAGATCACAGTGAGGTTCAGCAGTAATTCCAGGACGATGGTCTGAAGAGACACTTGCAAGACAAAACCGGGAATGATTCAGCCAAGCAGCTTTGTTCACTAAAGTCCCACTCCAACAATGTTTTTCTAAAGTAATTCAAAAATCTTCTGTCTTTTTTAAAGAGGATTTTATTCACAGTGGCCGTCGCTAAGTAGGCAAGGCAACTTTATTTGTATAGCACATTTCATATACAGACAATTCAAAGTATTTCCATAAAACATTAAAAGAATCAAAAGAAACATTAAAGGTGTGATCATTAAAACAATATTAAAAGAAAGTAAAAAGATTTTTATATAATACAAGCATAGATAAACAGTGCGGACGTAAACTTTTGAATACATATTAATCAAATGCAGCTGAGAACAGGTGAGTCTTTAACCTGGATTTAAATACACTGAGTGTTTCAGCAGATCTAATGTTTTCTGGAAGTCTGTTCCAGATCTGTGGAGCATAGAAGCTGAATGCAGCTTCTCCATGTTTAGTTCTGACTCTAGGAACTGATAAAAGACCGGATCCTGATGACCGGAGAGGTCTGGCTGGTACATACTGGGTCAGGAGGTCAGTCATGTATTTTGGTGCTAAACCATTCAAAGCTTTTTTAAACCAATTGGAGATATAATTCTGTTTAGCTGGCGGGACTGTGGACAGAGCAACCTGCCTCCCTCCCCGGCCCTTAGAGCTCTGTTTGCGAGTTCACAGGCAAGATATTAGCCTGAAGATAACCTTAGCGGTGCAAAAATAACGAGCAATATTGGATCAATCCAGTTGTACAGTTCCGAGCTAGAATTGCATGTTGCTACAGCGCGAGTGTTGAACGTTCAGAGTGTGTGCAGAGGGAGAGGAGACTTTGGCCCCGCCCATTTCAGCAGCTGCGTCATCAGTCTGAGCTTTTTCTAGCATCTGGTTTTCATCTGCTCCCGATCAATGTTACTTAAAGCAAGAATTGCTCAAACTGATTATCTTAAATAGGTTCTCTATGAGGAAAATGCTACAAGAACACAATAAAAACACGCAAACTACTTTCATTGGAGTGGGTCTTTAATGAAAACTGGTGATGATTGTCATAATATCTGCTGTATGTGCAGCCAAGACTTCAGACATCATGCTGTCTATGAGATCGGTTTCACATTGGTTCCAAATATATGAGTAATGTAGAGGCGTTTCCAGTCATGTAAAAGGGCACAATCACAAAGTACAATAGCTGGTTCAGGGGAACTCGGTCCAGTACATCACTCTTTACTTTGTTTCCAAAAACTGTAACTATAGTTTGACCTATAGAGTAAAATCCCTACAAACAATTTTCCTTTCTACTTTAATGGCAGTCTCTACCTTCTTTTGTGGCTCATTAAGATGTAATAATTCCTTTCATGCAGAATACAGACCATGGTATAACCACATCCATGTTACGGTACATCCTCAGGTGGAAGATGGTGAACCTGATTTTGGCCACTAGAGATGGAGGGTATTTGTTCAAGTGACCAAATCTGAAGAACTGTGGAGGGAAACCTTCAGCTTCAGGGATCTAGGAGTCAGACTCTGACATCAGATCAGATTTATGCCACAGAGTTTGTCATGAATATAACCAATAAAAAGATAATGGAGTACAACAGTGGTAACAAAAAAAAAACCTGTCACAGGAAGAACGATGCAATAATAATCGTACACTCTAAAAACACTTGGGTTATTTCTTTAACCAAATTCTTTGATTATTCATGTTGGGTTATAATTCTGGGTTACCTTTTTGGAGGGTTACTCATTTTCTGGGTTATTGTGGCTTAATTTCAACCCAATTCATGCTTTATCCTTAACCAAAATTATTGAGTTATTTTTTGACCCATTAATTAGGTTAAGTATATTATGTGTTTATATATAAGATAACTATATGATTAAGGCCTATTAAAGTTTTTTTTAATTAAAATTTACATTTTTATATTTGAAAACATGAAAATGTTAGAGGATTGAATCAAGGGAAATAAAAAAGAGAAAATTAAGGAAAATATACAAAATGTGCAGTAGAAATCCAAACATAAAAAACACACACAATACACGGTAAATTTCCCAGTGTAATATCTTCGTAGTCAAACTGTTCCAACTCTTTCAGAGTCATCACAACAACAGAAAGTGTAAGGCCCCACACTCATTTTCAAGGTGTTGGTGTTAAAACTCAGAGTTAAAATCCATCAACTCTGAGTATTAACAGCTGTAAATTGTTCAGTGTTAAATATGTTCATTTACTCTTTTAGAGTTGTTTTAACAAAATAATGTGCAAACTGCCACCTAGTGGTGGTGAATAAATCTGGTGTGGAGAGACGCAGAAAGCTCCGCCCACCTCTTCACATTTGAACCAAACCATACCAGGAGTACGTGACCAACGTCCCTTCAAGACTACGGTAAGGATGTTTACTATGTACTAAATCTATTTATATTCATTTTTCAAAAATAATTTATGTCACATAACATGTTGGTTGTTTATGCGTTTTTTTTTTTTTTTTTTTTTTTTTTAGCTAGGTCGGTATTTCTACCACTATTTCTAAAGTGCTAATGCTGTCGAGTGAAAAACTAGCTTAAAATGCGCGCCAATTCGGCTCAACTCGAAATTATTAATAAATTTGCCTCATAATTGTTATGAATGTATAGTTTTAATTTAATGAATATAATAGAAATACTCGGAATTAGTTGTGGTTTGAGGAATATAATTCCCATATTTGCAAAATGGCGGTTAAAATCAACTATAACTGAATGTGCAGAGAGAGCACATCATCAGAATTTTTTTTTTTTACTTAAATATTTCAAACAAACTCGTAGTTTATCCATACTTTTACTTGGTATTCTTGCTCTTTCTGCTATGACAGACTGCAGTAGGGTGGTTAATTCAATTATTTTTACTAACTTAAGTTTAAGTGACTAATTATTTTACGAAGTTGTGCCTGTCATCAGGGAATTGTGGGATGCGATGTTGCGATTCCTGTCATCTGCGTTTTGATTGGTTGGATTAGTTCCGGTTCTTGTCTTGCTTTGAGTTGTCGGAAGAAGCATTGAGTGATGGCAGAAACGTTTGTTCTTCGGTTTCTGGCGCTAATGTTTGGATATTGAGTCAGTGAACTAACGTGAGTGCCTGTTTAGTTTAATATCATTTGTGGTGGCCTTTAATTTCCATGTTAGCGGGGGAGCACTGTAGCCGAGTTAGCCCGCCGTCGTTCTCCTGCGGAAATGCGCCTCGTTAAACTGATTGCACACCGCGTTCAAACCGGTACTTTCAATGAAACGTCCGTCGATTTTGAGCTTCTGTTATCACAACGAAATCTGACCGCGAGCTGACATGAGGGAGAAGAATGTGTATTTTATCATTATACTTTGGTAGACTCGGTGCATTGTTTACTTGTAATTCTCATCTTTAACAAAGCATATAAAGCAGTGGATGCAACTCAGAAATGTCCATATACATTTATTTATTTATTTAATATTGCAGGTCATCACCACCCAGGCAGGTGAAAGAAATCTACGCCGGGGGATTTGTGGTCTTCCTTTCAATCTGAGTGACCTTTCAGGGAGCGTTCATTTCTCCAGGACCTGTCATGTAAGTCACTTAAAAAAAGATGTTTGGTATCTTAAACATTTCGAAAATAATGTTTTCAAATTATTTAACTAAAATAAGAAACAGATACTCTGCTGACAAAGTTTTTTCAAGTTGTGAATGTGAAACTACAAATGTGATGTTTGCTTTGTCTTACAGGACCGTTACTGATGGTGAGAGTGGCACAAGCTACCTGGCATGGAGGATTAAAAACTATTCAGCAATCTGAAGCAGGACGCAGATGAGCATCACACAGAGGTGACACTACAATTTTGAAAGAGTTAAACAATTTTGGAATTAATTTTCATTTAAATAAAATTTGCTAGCAAATGTATTTGTCAAATATGACCTTTGTTGTGAAGAATGATCTGGAGGAGCATCTCATGATGATCAGATTGGAGGAGCAGCTATATGTCCGTATCTCAGTGATCAATTTTGACAACTTGATATCCTGCATTAGTCTAAGGAGGGAAACAACAAAATTAACTGAGGAATTTTTTTTTGGTCTTGATTTAAAAAAAAAGGGAAAAATGCATGAATACATTCAGTACATTCAACGATCAATCAGCCAGCTTTTGTTCTATGTTGATTTTGGACCTCAGCCTGTCAATGTTGCCAGATAGTTTTTCCAGTCTAAAAGTTATTTAAAAACAGAGGGTTAAAGAAAGTAAAAAAAAAAAAAAATACATTGCTCTCAAAAAGAAGTCACACGAAAAACTACGTTGTCAACAATGACTGTCATGGGAGATTGGTCAATGTTGCAGTAAAGTTGCTGTAAAATTGTCAAGTTGAAGGATGTGCAACAAATCGCAAAGTTTGCTTGAATTTGCAATAATGGTTGCGATCGCAACATTGCGAATTCCTGGATGGACTATAATGTACTTTGTTTATAAGTATTTTTTATAAATAGGAATATCTCGAGTTGAAAGACGTTAACCACTGTTTTTCATTAATGTTCTATTTTTATTATTAGGTTTCAATGACCTGTTGCTTTGATGTGTCTGGGTGTGTGCACATATGTATTGAAGCTTTTCAAAAAAAAATGAATCTCATTCTTTGTGTCTTTCATAGGTTGGAACAAACATTGGGGAATACCTCCAGGGGGTGGAGTCCAGGCCCTATTAATCGGTTCTGGCCCTTGGACAAGTGACGCAAAATTCTTTGCAAGCTTTTGCTGTGATGGCTGGTCAGGTATACCCTGAAGATGGACTGGAGCAGTTGGTGTCTGCTTCAAAACATTTTATGTTTGATATCAACTACCCCATGCAGTGTGCCTCTTCATGGGAGTTCCTCCAGAAAGTGGTTTATGACATGGAGGGACCAGAATCTAACAAAGTTAGGTTTTTAAAGACTGTCTTAAAGAATATGAAAGTGTTTTAAAAAAAAATCTGAGTTCATAAAAGTTTATGAAAAAAACAAAACATTCATTTCTTACAGATGCTTTTTCTTCTACTTGCAGAAAACTTGCTAACCACTACTTGTTACTGCTGCTTTTTTGAGAAAGCATTTGTCTTCTGTATTTTATTGGTACCCCTTTTTGGGTTTTATTCTAAATAAATATTTGTCATTAATTCCATGGTTTCTTTCTTGGCGGTGAACATATTTTGGGTTGTAATTTGTGATTTTTAAATGTTTTTTATTGAATGTTAAACATTAGGTTTTATTGAACACAAAGGAGAAAAAGTAGATTTTTAGATTTATCCCAGTATTGAGTCAAATTAACTCAGGAGTTTGGTTAATTTAACCTTTTAAATGGTTTGTTCATTTAACCCAAAACTTGGTTTGTGGAATTAACCCATGATTATGAGTCAAATAAACTCAAAGGTTGGGTTAACTAGACCTTTAAATTGGGTTGTTAATTTAACCCAATATTTGGGTTGGTGGAAGCAACCCAAATTTCTGAGTTAAAATAACCCAACACAAAGTTAGTCCCTTTTCAACCCCTGGAGTTGGGTTAAAAATAACCCAATTTGGGTTATTTTTAACCACTGAGTTTTTAGTGTGTATTGTTAAATCTATTAAACTGTGTTCATAGAGTAAAGCTGATGACTGAGAAGAATTTCGGTTTTATTGTCATGGCATTTCATGGAGTCGGAGGAGAACCGTGAGGGAAGTCAGGATGAGGGGTGCAGTTGGGATGTGCTGACTGAGCTGGGCGTCATCAGGGTAGATAAAAATCCTGTCATCTTTCTACTGTGCATTAAGGAAAACCCAAATATTTATTCCGCCTGCTGCACAGCTTCAGGCTCTTCCTCACGCAGTGAGCTGACATCCACGTCTGTGTTTTGAGATTGAATGAACCCCCACCTAAACCACATATTGCTGCAGATGGTGGTCCCAGTCTTTTCAGGCTTAACCTGTGAGCCTCTACCAGTTATATCTATTTGGTGAAACCCTGGCAGACCTTCACAGTTTTACAAGAAGGAGCATTTGAGCCTCTTTGTCTGTTAAACGTCTGAGAAATTGTGGTAACCTCCTTTTTGATTGAAATTTCAGGGATTTATTTAAATGGGAGGAAATGATTCCTTCTACAGCCACGTTGAGGCTCACAGAAGTGTGAAAGAAAAAAACTCCCATTAGTGGGGCAGATATGTGAAAAACATGTTCACTTCTGGCAGAAAGCATGAAACTTTGGATATAGGGGTTTTAATGTATGCTGATTCCAATAAAACTGGAAGCCATGCTCTCAAACGAAGGGTTCCACCCGAAATCCAAGATGGCGTCCAAGATGGCTGCCATTTCAGACAGGTGACATATCTTTTTTACTGTTGGGCGTAGCCTATCATGTAATACATCTTTTTGTAGGAAATCATACTCAAGGAATCCATTTCTAAACTTATTTTGATGGTTAGAAGTCACATAAATGATTTAAAAGAAAAAAAAACAGCAATACATACATTTTTTACGATAATATACAGCTGGCAATATTTCTGGCACAGACTTAAGATAAATTAAAAGGGGATTGAAAGTTTTTAAGTTTTTTTAGTACATGATATGTATGATTTAAGCCAAATTGCTGCATTGTCATATGTACGAATCATACAATTATTTGTATATTTTTTTCAATCAAAGATATTTCAATATCTTCAATGATTCAGAAGTTGGTATATGTTACCAAATAAGTGTTCGAGATGTAACATGACATGTTAAGTGTATTGTCTCTGCCGAACCAAAATTTGTCAATTTTCCACAAAAATCCTAAATAACTTGCTTAATAAGCTTTTAATAATAATAGTTCAAGAAATAGATTCTTTGTGTCTGATTTTGTATATTAAGTGGTATTGCATGATGTGCTAGCCCCAACTGTTTAAAAGATAAGTCTCATGTTAGAAATGGCGGCCATCTTGGACGCCATCTTGGATTTTGAGCAGAACCGTTGGTTTGGGAGCGTGGTTTCCGGTTTTATTGGAATCAGCATACCTTAAAACCCTTATATAGAAAGTTTCATGCTTTCTGCCAGAAGTGAACAACTCCCTTACTTTTTGTCACATATCCGCCCCACTATGAGCTTCTGCGAAATGTTTCACAATGACACCACAGCAGCACAAATATAAAGCCATGAAGCCGCCCAGCAGAACTCAAACGTTTCCATTTGCTGCAGCAGACTCATTTATCCGAAGACGACTGGAACTTTGAAAGGTAGGATCTCAATATTACTTTTTGTTCAACTCAAGTTTGTATTGAGTTTAAACTTAACATTACAGGATCTCAATATTTTTGAAAAAAACAATAGCTTCAAGAGAGTCTAACACACATTCTTATAAACAATGTTGCATTATTTTACCTCTTAATATGTGATTCAGTCAACATGCTAACTGACCATTCACAGCAATCCCCCCCCCCCATGAATCTGCTGCATGTTTTTTTCCTCCACTGTTACACTGTTACTCGTTTGATGTATTTGAGGTTTATTAGAACTACTCTCACTTTACAGGCTGTAGTGACACTGCAGTTCAGACATTTTAAGTGGATGGTAATCCTAAATTCTTCATAGTAATAAAGATTGTACAATGGTTGTCAATAGAGTATTTAACTGCACTCCAGTAGTAGATATATAATCCGGTTGGCTCTGAGCTACTGTTTGCTCATATGTACTTATAAATATGCAGACATGCATGCAGCATAAATCAAATTCATCAAGGAGAGTTTGGGTCTCCTTTAGAATAACAAGGTCCTTTGAGTTTTTCACAGACGGGGGGTTAGGGACACGTCCAGCCAGGGGAAGCCCTCTGCAGGTGTAGGCGGTCCTCATGAGAGGATCAATGCCTCCAAACAGGGCTTCAGTGGTTTAGATTAAAACACATCTAAAAAAAACTTCACAGAGATGACCCTGTGGTAATCTGGAGGTTTAGAAATCATTTCCATGTCTACAATTATCTGAGATGTGGTCTTCTCTCCTCAGCATGAAGTGCACCACCATCTTTCTCGTGCTGTCCATGGTGGTCCTGATGGCTCAGCCTGGAGAGGGCTTCTTTGGATGGCTTATCAAAGGGTTGGGGCATGGCATTAGTGCCATACACAAGTAAGTTGTTTTTTTCTTGTATTACTTTGCAAATAAATGTCTTTTAAGCTTAAGGGGGTGGCCGTGGTGCAGCAGTCGGGCGGTCGACTCCTGATCGGAAGCGAGCGGGTTCGACTCCCGCCTTGCCCGCCCATGTGTCCTCGGGCAAGACACTGAACCCCGAATTGCCTCTGGTGGGAGGTTGGCGCCAGTGATCAGCTGTGGAGCCCCCACCAGTGTGTGAATGGGTGAATGGGTCTGTGACTGTAATGCGTTTTGGGCCCTCGAAGGAGGGTAGAAAGCACTATACAAGTACACAACATTTACCATTTAAAAGTCTTTTTAAATGTGAAATTGCTGTCCTTCCGCCAGAGCGGTCAATGGAAATTCCAAAGATTTGGAGGACCTGTTGGAGCAGCAGCAGCAGCTAGCCGAGCAGCAGGAGCAGCTGGACAAACGTGCTTTTGAGCAATTCCAGAATAACTAGACTCCAGGTCAGTGTGGACATGCTTTGGTTTCTGTTCTACAGGGGAAGCATTGACAAAGATCAATGGAATCAATATTTCAAAGTTGTGCTATACCTGTCAATAACTGATCTTTACCACATTACAGCTCAACACTACACCTGTGCAGGTGTCATGGCACATTGACTATCATTGTCACATCTCCATACTCGCTAGTATATTTGCTGATGCTATTTTCTTTCCTACAGGTTTGCTCCTAGAGGTGCAGTTCTGACAGAAGAACTGAAACGACTGCAGTTCTATGGAGGATCGGCTGAATGAAACCCAAAATAAAATTGAATAAAAAGTGCAGATTTATCCCTGAACCTCTGTAGCAATTAACTGTCATTTTATTGAAAATGAACTCAATAAATGATTTTGAAGCATGCTGGAACCTCTGTCTTTACAAAAACATTGTGAAATAACCACTCTGCTTTAAACATCATCGTTCTGTAGATGTTTTAACTAGATGAAAAAGACACGAGACATGCAGATTTTAATGGTTCGCAAAGAAACAAGCTCAGAAAAAGCTGCCTATTTAAAACTGAGACGTGCGGCCGACGTCCATTATTGTCAACGATTTCTACGGGCTTTCATGGCAACTCGGCTAGCGTGTCCAATCAGCACCCCTCAGACCACCACCACCAGGTTTCTTTATATGCCATTTCACCCAAAGCTTCAATAGCCTGGCAGCATCAGGATCAATACGTTTCAGCTGTTTGCTTATCGGCGCTGGTGTGGTGAAGTGAAACAGTGTGGACACGGCGTGCACTACTTTGTTTCAGTGTGTCTGAAACTGTCTGTCTCTTCATCAGTGAGTGAATGTAAAGCACTGTGGATGTATACATCATTTACCTTCCTCCTCGCCGCTCCAGTGCGGACGGGACAGGCCGCTCATGCAGCTCCATTACACCGAGCAGATGCGATGGCAGAGCGGCTGGTAGCAATAAGTTCCATAGAGTGTCTGTATTTTTCTGAAGTAGATGCAGATAGAAAGCGCAGTTTCTAACAAAAACGTGTCTGTCAGAGCAGAAACCTGTCCAAATACCACATTTAAATTCCAGGGGAAAGGTGTGCAGCGTCTGACCGTCCAAATGAGATGTCTAGAGCTTCGATTGTTTGTACAGGTGTCTATGCTAGTGGAACACACCTGGAGCATGGGACTTAAGTGTTGTTCATCAAACATAAGTGCAGGAAATTTAGCTAAAAGTGAACACGGATGGGCTACCATCACTGTAAAAGAAGGATTATATAGTATTCAGAGGCTGAAAGATCATATTTTGCCTCAATAATAACTATTTACCCAATATAAAATATAAAATGAATTAAAATCCAACATTGTGTATTTCTATTTCCACTGTTCTAGTTGGGGTTGGGGTTAGGAAAATAAGTGTTCGGACCCCACCCTCCATAAGAGGGCAGGGTCAATGCACACTCCATACAGCTCCCCCAGGAGTAGGATCCCAGGACAACCCCATCCCAGGAAGGTGAGTGAAAATGTGTTTTTTAAAAAAAAAAAAAAAAAAAAAAAAGTGTTTTTTTCACACAGGGGGAGTGGTTATGGTTAGGGCTCACCCCCCTGGGATTAAGGTTAGGGTTCTGGACAGGATAATGGTTAGGCTTAGGGTTACATGTGGGGCTGGGATTAAAATTATTCAGGTTTTTTCATGGGGGGAGTGTGTGGTTAGGGTTAGGGCCCCCCCCATGTGGTTAAGGTTAGGGTTACTGGACCAAGTCAGGATTAGAGGAAGCCCCCCTGGGGGGGATGTTAATCCAGGGGGTAAAGGTCAGGCGCTCATTGAGGCCGTGTGGGGAGAGAGTGTCCAGCCTGGTGATCCAGCCCTTCTCAGCCCTTTTCCTCTGGGCTTGGCTCCAGTGTGGATTGCACTCCAACACTGAGGCCTGGACCGACTCCCATCCATGGGTGAGGAAGTGCTGGACCAAAACCTGGTGGGTCCTCTGTTTTCCCACAATATTTTGCTTGTGGCCATAAAAGCGCTGGTGTAACGTTCTTCCTGTTTCCCCCACATACTTAATGCTGCATTTCTTACAGGTGATAACATACACACAGTTGGAGGAGTGAACCGATGCTCTACTGGGTAAGTTAAACACCTGTTTGGTTTTATCATTTTGGATCCAATTAAGTTGTTTAAAATAAGTGGTTTTATTTTTAGGGGCCAGATTGACATTAGTGGGGAGTTTTGCCCTCACTAAGTGGTCTTTGAGGTTTTTGTTTTTACGAAATGCAGCAATAAGTCGGAGGTCCTGTCCAAGGTGAGTGTCAACAGTGGTTTTAAAGTTCCTTTTGATTTTTTGGACTAATTTTACCGTTGATTCCGAATAAGTGGTCACGAATGGGATGGCAGGTGACATCTGGGGGGGTTTTGGTTCCAAATATGTTTTCAGGACGCCTCTGAGGAAGGTCCTGGTGTACCCTCTACTGGACAGGGCTGAAAAGAGTTTTCCAGTCGCCTGCAGGAAGTCCTCCCTCTGAGTGCAGATCCTGTGGAACCTCAGCAGTTGGGACTTTACCAAGCCTCTGAAGGTGTGTTTTGGATGGTAGCTCTCCTTGTGTAGGAGAGCATGTGTGTCAGTGTCTTTAAAATAAACTTTGGTGTCCAGGATGTTGTGTGTGTAAAATTTGGGTCCTTTAAATGTTGTGGTGTCCAAAAAGTTAATTGATTCCTGATTGATGGTGGATTTTAATTTAATTGAGGGATTGTGGTTATTAAGTGTATCAATAAAGTGTTGGAAGTCCTGTTCTGCGTGAGTCCAAACTCCCCAGATGTCATCCAAATACCTAAAATAGTGTAAAGGTTTTTTGGAGCATTTCTCTAATGCCTCTGCCTCCCATTCGGCCATAAAAATGTCGGCATAAGCCGGAGCGAATTTTTTGCCCATCGCCGTTCCCTTAATTTGTAGAAAAAAATGTTGGTCGAATTCAAAATCGTTTCGGGTCAAATTAATTTCTAATAATTTCAAAATTTCCTCATCAGGTCTCTGGGGGTCATGGAATTTATTAAAAATGTTTTTGATAGATCTAATTCCCTCCTGGGTGTTAATGTTTGTATATAAACTGTCCACATCAATGGTGAATAAAATAGAATTTAGGGGGACTTTCAAATTTTTAATTTTTTCTATAAAATCATAGGTGTCTTTGATGTAACTTTTGTGTTTTGTGGACAGGGGATTTAGAAAATGATCAATAAATTCTGCTGACCTATAAGTCTCACTGCCGCAGTCCGACACTATTGGCCGGCCTGGTGGGACGACGAATGGGATACTCCAGGAGGCTGCTTCCTTATGAATTTTGGGGAGGAGGTAAAATTTTCTGGCTCTTGGTTCTGAGTCGCCAATTAGGTAATTGCGTT